>NW_017257280.1:248716-280265 GCF_001594055.1 Mycetomoellerius zeteki
TACGACTGCTACGACTTCTATTGTAGACCCCGCATTAAGATCCGTCTACAATGAAATTGGCTGTAAGCCGTAAAGAAGTAGGACGTAGACCCCGCATTATGCACTGCAAGTACTGAAAATCTGTAGTGCACGTTAAGCCCGTATCAGACTACCGACTCTGCAGGCCGACTGCCAACTCTGACTGCCGTTCAATAATAATGGACCAATCACAATAAGACTGATTCAATGTGATTGGTCCATTATTGGTCAACAGCCAGAGTTAGCAGTCGGGTCGGCTTGCAGAGTCGGTAGTCTGATACGGGCTTTAGCCGTATCGTTAATCGTGCATGGACTGTGAACATTAATATAGAAAGGTAGTCATTTCTCATTTTGTGAAAATTTCCGAGGGACAGAATCAATATTACCGTGGGTATACTTTAGAAATCTAGACTTTATGCACGCCAATATATCAACGCCAGAATCTTGACATTCGTGAGGCTGGAATCAGGCCGGAATCAGATTACGCATTGAAGATTGAGGTTAAAGATTGAAAAATTCAAATTTGACCAATCGAAATGAAAGGAGCTATTGTCCTTATTGGTCAAATTTCAATCTTCAATCTTCAACCTCAATCTTCAATGCGTAGTCTGATTCCGGCCTCAGACTACGCATTGAAGATTAAGATTGAAGAGTGAAGATTGAAATTTGAGGACAAAGGAATTTTAGCTTCTATTGTTTTGATTGGTCAAATTTCAATCTTTTAATCTTCAATCTCACTTCAATGCATAGTCTTATTCCGGCTTGATAGCAAGCTGGGTATCAATCATGAAACTTTATCCCTAAGATAGAAAGTGAAAAGTGAAAATTTTTACTATTGAAGTTAATGGAAAAGTTTTTCACTTTTCATTTTTCATCCTAAGAAAAAAATTTCATGATTGATACCTTGGTCATCGACGAGATATTATTAAAGACCGATATCCTTATGGGAGTTCGCGTCCTTGTTAATATTGAAGTGATTAATGTCTGTATTCATAGTAGGGCCTTATATTTAAGGCTTCCTTAAATTTATCTTTAGATACTCTACGAATTATTTCATTGGCTACTGAGCATCTAAAGATAAATTTAAGGAAGCTTTAAGTACAAGGTTTGACTATGAATATGGGCATAAGAGTAAAAAAACTGATAATATTGTACTAATTTTATGATTTATTAGTTTAGTAGACATGTTTAACGGTGTACATGCATTTAAAACTCAATAATACTCGATTTTTCTTTAAAATTGTGATTTCAGTGTCATCGTCAAAGTTCGATTATCAACAGAGATAATAACTGCAGAGAAAAAAATTGTAATTTTTCGGCAATATATAGGATATTATAGCTTTACAAATATGCATATTTATTTATAGAGCATTTATGTAATAAAATATCATGAATTTAATAACGTATTAGTCAAATATTTATGTTAATAATAGCAAATTTATATCAATTGTCGATAATGTCAGCGTTCTTCGATTACTTCCGGACCCTTGGAGCCCTTTTTATACCGCCGAAAATTTGTCCAGAGTTGACGGTCTTTAATAGTATCTCGTCGGTGCCCTGGTGTAGCTTCTCTCACTTTCATATTCGCTTCTCTCACTCTCATATCCGGTTTCATAACGTCATGGCAGAACCAATCACGAATCGAGTCGGCGTTGGCCGATTTCTACTCACCTATGGCTGCGTTCAGCAGAACGTTTGTTTTGCAACTGTTGGAAGTTTCCTTCGCGCTGATTGGATCATACTTTTAGATCTAGAAGAATGGTCCTATCTCAGCAGACAATCATAAAACGGTTGCAAAACTGTTGAGTCTGCTGAACGCAGCTTATGTACTTGTGTTTTAAAAATCCATCTACTTACTCAAAGGTTAAAGACAAAAGTCGATCTCCAATAAAGAATGAGTGGAACATCTTTGAATCAATTGAGCATTGCTTGTTGGTATGTTGCTGACGTTGCTGACATATATATATGTATGGAATAGCATGATGGAATAGTATGTACCGTATGTATGCCGGTTGTCCAAACTGCGGTTAACCTGTGCTAACTTCAGTGAATGTGCAGGGAATTGTACACATAATTTATGTAAATTCTCGCTGTGAGAAAAGAAAGAAAAGGGATAGGTGTCTATGATTATTCCTAAATTTTTCAGTAACAATGGGTTAGTATCAGCGCTTTGAAGTTATATTTTTAAATTACCGAATATTAGTAGAAAAAATTTAACAAGAACTTGCATGTTATAAAAGGAATTATCAATTGTCAGGTAATATTTCAATCTCGTCGCGATCTGGTAATTTTATTAAATTAACTAATACTAATTGCTTGGGTTTCCAAGAATAAATCCTATACACGAAAAATGTCTGTAATTGTTTCTGCAATTATTAGTGCATCAGCAATATTATATATGTAAGGCAAAAGGATAATGATTTTTATTTATCTTTTGTTACTCTTTAATATTATTGATAACATTAATATTATATGTTGATGTTACAGCTGTTAACAGTGGAATGTCATTCATGCTGTCATCGATATTGGTAGTGTTACTATTCTCTGGTATGCAGATGTACAAAGTCTGGCTCAGCTCGTCACAGTTGGGAACCATTCTCGGAGGATTAATCGGATCTTTGTTGTTCATGTGTACATTGACTGCTGTAGGAAACCTTGAAAGTACCTTATTTGGAAAGTCTTTTCAACAGAAATTACTCCCAGAAGGTATATGGAAACTGACAGAAGAAAGTCTCTTAAAAGTCAAATTAATTAAATTGGCAAATTTTTTAATTTTAATATCAGATATATAATTAGTGTAAAGTCTTGAATTTTTTTCTCCTTTTTATTTCATAGGATTTATCAATTTGGCTTTTGAGAGATTCTTATATTGCAATTGTGATGTATTTAATATTATAAAGTGAATTATTTAAGTAGATAGTATACAAATAGTTTTTAAATGATATATGTAAGCTGATATGTCTTTGTTTTGTTACAGTGATTTTCTCATTGACTTTAAGTCTAATTGCTTCTGCCCTAATCCACCGTGTGTCCACTACAACTTGTTTAATATTCTCTCTGGTTGCACTGTATTATATGAACAGAATTTCTCAGGAAACGTACGGCGTGTCTATACAAAATACAGTCATGCAATCCAAGAAACGCAAGTGAATAAGCATAAGGATATTTGTGTGACATATCTTTTTACTATCGTGTATACCATAATATATTATATGTTCCATGTAAAGCTTCCAATTTGTAATACAATGCCAATTGTAAATTGTTCGATATTATTTTATCTAAGATATTGAGTGGTTTGAGACTCTTGTACCAAAAACTGAACCTCAATTGTGAGCAGTTTCCCTATCGGGTCGTCAAGTGGCTTGCTGCTCGGTGCGATGGACTCGTGATCTGTAGATCCGGGTTCGATCCCACTTGCGCCCATATACGCGATTTTTCGCGTTTAGGAAGCCGAAAATGGCTCCATCTGATGATTAAGAGAAGTTAAAAAGGCTTAAGGCTGTTTATAATCGATGTATTGATAGTATTATGAATTATTATTATAGTGTCTTTGCGCTACATTATCCAAAGGATGGATAGAAGGCGTCTAACTTCCCTCACCCGAGAAAAAAAAAGTTTCCCTATCAACTTGCATTTATATAAATGTATGTAAATTTTGAAAGTTTGATGCAATAAGAAAAGGGTTTGACTAATGAAATAAATTTGGGTAAATGTAGTGCTTTATGATAGTTTATCATGTAAATATTATGACAATATAATATTTACATCTCGAAATTTAATTAAATAACGTGAAAAATACGAAAATATTTCTTTATTGCTGGTATAAATATTTATAATATTCGGGGTTTTTGTTCTTCCGTTTTTCTATGCTTCTCAGCTTCTTCTTTATCGCTGAAATACTCAAATGTTTCATCAGAATCTTCCATGTGAACATTTGATTGATTACTTGTTACTTGTTTTGTTTGCTCATTGTTGTTGTGTTTTGGCATTACTTGCTTATAAATTGCCATCGCCTATAGAACGCAAAAAAACAAAAAATCTTGATATTAAAATTTTAATGAATAATAAAAAAAACGAACAGTGAGCGACAAACCTGTGCTACAAATGTTGGAACGTCTCCTACATTACTTGGTAATATCAATGTATTATTAACTTTTGCTAATTTGTTGAATGCATTGACATATTGTTCTGCTACGCTGAGTGCTGCTGCGTTTTTTCCATCCGCGACGCCAAGGGCATTTGCAACTATTTGTAATCCCTTCGCTCGTGCCTCCGCCACTGTTACTACCGCTGCGGCTTCTCCAGTGGCTTTGTTTATTTGTTCTTGCCTTGCTGCTTCTATAGTAATAATCAAGTTTATTGTTACAAAAATTAAATTTCTCACTAATTTTGTATTTACATATGCGTTATTAAATTGCTTTTTCAGATAAATTTAAAAAGCAATGTGCAAGTTTACTGTGAATAGAAGCTATATTTAATATGAATAGTACAGCACCAGAAGCTAAAATTCGTGCGAGTCGTTTGCCCTCAGCTACATTTATCTCAGCCTCCCTAATACCTTCAGATTCCAATATCGTGGCACGTTTCTTTCGTTCGGCTTCTACCTGCATTTGCATTGCTTCCTGTACCCTTGATGGTAATTTTACATCCCCTAAAATATAAATATACATTTGATAAATTTAATAAAGAATATTGTCCATTTGTCTATTTTTTGGATAGAAATTTTTCTAGTTTTAGCCGAGCAACCCGAGATATCTGTTACATAAGGTCTGTTTGCGTTGCATACACTTTTTGTACTCAGCATCTTTGCTTTCTCTCTTTTCAAAGTCCAAATATATAACTATCTTATTTTAAGTGCAAAAATATTTGGGGATTTCAAGCGATGCAAACAGACCAATAATTACTACTTTTACAACTTACGTATCTCATATCTCAGACACGTTATTCCCCATGCACTGCTTGCCTTGTTGATACTTTCAACAATGGAAACGTTTAATTCTTCCCTTTCCCTGAATACTTTATCTAAAGATATTTTTCCTAGCTCAGATCTCATGGTAGTTTGAGCTACTTGAATTACTGCAAACTCAGCATCCTCAACGCCATAGGATGCTAGATAAGGATCTGTTATTCTTAAATACAACACTGCATCGATATTTAAAGTCACATTATCTGAAATGAAAAAAAAAGTTTTATTACAAATACCGTGTCATAAATATATAATATTCTTAAAGTTCGTATCGGACAGTATACCTACCTGATGTAACTGCACTTTGTTGTGGCACATCTATTGCTAATTCCTTTAAAACTTGCACGTACTTAACTCTATCGATGACAGGAAGCAAAACGTTCAGACCTGGTTCTAAAATTTTATGAAACTTCCCCATTCGTTCTACGATCCATGCCTAAGTAAAACGCTTTCCTTTAGGCTAGTGATTGCCAAATTAATTTTATATGTAGTTTTACTTCAAATAATTTAATAAATTCTAAGTCGAATAAAAAGTAACTTGACATTAATCAGAAGTATCTACGAATAATGCAGTAACATACGTTACAAATATATTATCCATTAAACAATGACAAACCTGTTGTTGAGGAACAAACATTATGATAGTGTTTATCGGATTTAACGGTTTGTATCGTGAATTTTGCGTCACCGAGCTAAACAATTTATTTCCTACGCTCGCAAACACGTGATCCTGCAACGTGAAATATTCCGTGAAACTTATAAGAATTTAAAATCCTTTTGAAGTCAAAAACTGAGATATATTTCACCTTAACAAATCCCAAATTCCTCGCCAATATCATGGCACTACCAAATACCGTGCGTTTATACATCTTTTTATTAAACTGACTAAGAATATACGAAGAATATAATATAAATTGACAGATTATAGTTCTTCCTAGGTTATACGACAAGAATAACGCAATATTGGGAAACTAACCCGGCGTCGCCCAGCACAGAGTATGACGCAATAGAAGGAAAACTCCAGATAACTTGTCATCTGGAGCATGATGTGAGAATACAAAGGGGTTCGATTCGATATCTTGAAACGAGGTGAAAATTACAAAAGTGAACGAATTTACTAGAATATTTGTAATTTCATTGGTCAATATGTAGTAAATTTGCTCACTTTAATTTTCATCTTGTTTTAAGGATCGACAGGAGGAGTGACGAGCCAACTTATTTATGGCTCCAGGGAGTCAATTGTGAATATTCTAGTGAATTTGCTCACTTTTGGAATTTTCACCTCATTTCGATGAAGCACGGACAATAGGAACAGGAAATAATCACCATCTACTTGGAAAAAAAATCATGGCGCAAGCAAGAATGATCGCATTCAGCAGACTCAACTGTTGCGGAGCGGATCAATGAGCTCTCGCTGCTATTGGATGATCTAAAAGAATACACCAATAGCAGTGAGCGCTCACGGATCCGCTCCACAACAGTTGAGTCTGCTGAACGCGACCAATGACGCATGCACATCGCGTCGCCTGGAAGTAACTAGGACCAGAAAGTTACTAGATAAATTACGGTGTGCCATCTTTCGGGAGCCGTCCGAGAAATCCCCGACCCCAACGCCAGATGCCCTATTTAATGGCAACGCACGTTCTCTCTTAACGCATTTTCAATAAGAACACTGTGATCGTAACGAGATGTGGTTTTTGAGTGTGTGAAAAAAAAAAAGTGTGATTCTGCCGTGTGACAAGCGAGACTGACGTTGTGGACACGAGCGCTGGCACGCAACGTATCGTCTCGCAGGTGAGAGATCGTTCGCGCGATATTGCGCATTTCGCGACACCGTCCGTATTTTGCGCACGTAGAAATATCATCTACGAGACGTTCCGGAGCAAAATATACGCCGTAACGCGCATTTATGACGTGCGCGTATACGTGAACGTACGTACGCCCGTCGATGACAAGACGTCGTGTCGCGCGGAAGCAATAAATATGCGCAGATTCGAAGACGAAGAACTGACAGCTCGAAAGAGATCGGAAGCTTATGTAAGACGCAGTGACGACCCTGCTGTGCTCGCCGTGCCGCATTTCCGCCGTTGCGATGCGCCGGTTACCATATTGTACGTCTGACGTTTGCCATTTGGCCTCCGCGGCTCCGGAGCGTCATCAGCTTTCTATTCTTTCTAACGTCGATCTCTCGGGAACGCGACATCGGAGTCGGGAGACTGACATTTCAGACGGGAGATGAGAATAAAAAGACAAATCTTCGATCGGAATGAGAGCGCGAAATATCGGAGGCGATAAAGCATTTAGAATCTATTAGTGAATAATTTTAAAGGCTATTTTTCGGATTGCGAATTAAATTATTGTTCGAGTGCAATCGTTTTTCAATTCGTTGTATACGCAGGTCTGTTTTCTTCATTGAACTTCTTGTATCTTTCTTGCTTTTCTGTCCAACGAGGAAAGAAGAAAGATGAAACGACGCATCAGAAGTTCCAACTGAAAAAGACAGACCAATATTGTATATAGTATGTAATATTTTATATATATATTCTATATTTATATACTTTATCTCCGGCTATGTGTAGAATATATATATATATATATATATGAAACGGAGACTTCAAGTGAGGAATGTAAGTGCCGATTTTGATGACTCGCCAATAGCTAGAGGTTTATTCACGTTGCTTGCACTTTTTATACTTCGCAATATCTTCGGTTTTTCTCTTTTTAACGTCCGAGGCTACATTCCAAAACGTCCTGACTGAGGAAAATTTTCTCGATATGTTACGTACTCTCTAAAATTTTTAGACTAAATTTCACTCGGATCCTTTTATCTCGTTTTAAATGTAAAAACGTTTGAAGATCGCAAGCAGCGCGGACCTTACCTACTCCGCAGAGAGCCAGGGATTGTTTCACTTGGCGAGGAAGTGCGCCTATACGGTCGGCGTTCCTGAGCCTCGCAGGGCCGCTGTGGGTGTGCGAGGCGAACACGGAGAAAGTCCCAGGGACGCGCGTATTCTCGCGTACCCGGCACGTTCCGCGTCGTCGCGAGACCAGGAGCCGAGATTTTCGTTCTAATTCGCGGCGTGGATTGAGTGAATCTTTAATAACAATAGGAAGAACGCGCGGGGCTTGACCAACCGGTGCAGCGTTCGCCCGGTTCTTCTGATCGCGCCAAGAGTCACCGGGAGAGAGAGAGAGAGAGAGAGGGGGGGGAGAGAGTCCGGATACTTCGTCTTTTCCTTTTTGTCCTTTAAGCAGCTGCGTGTCCGGACCTGCTGGGAATAAAAGAGGGCCCGACATCCGTGTTCTAACCGGCGAAACGGACGCGATGAATTTTCCGTAGCAACTACGGACTAGAGAGAAAGAGAGATAGAGATCGTTATTTATTAGGTGTCCTAGAATTGCATCCCCTCAAGCGTTGAAAATAATACACGATTAACAACAAAAATATAAAGAATTGTATTACGAACGGAATTCACAAAGTAAAAAAAAATAAAAAACTAGTAAAAAAATATAAAAAAAAAACGAAAAGAGAGAAAATATATGTGTGTCTGTGCCTTAGGCTCGATTTGCTCCAATTTTCTTATCACCGACGAGCATAAAAGTCGCTCTCGTTTCTGCAGTGTCGAAATCCGAGCTCGAACCAAACGAGATCGTATCAGTTTATTCGAATTCTCATGATTTTGCTTCCCTTTTTACTTCACGCTTCGCGAAATTGACGAGCTTAGATTTCGCGCTAAACGCAATGACCGATACGAATTTATTATTTATTTGTTTTTCGTTTGAACGCAATTTGCAGTGATGACGACAAAACAGTTGCACGCCAGTTTTGTTCCCGAACGATTTCGCGTTTTCTCTTCGCCGGTTTGTTCGTCGCGCGTTTCGATTAGTACGCGACGGTTCACATACGTTCGATTATGTATACGAAGTACCTAACGGATCTAGCTCGGAGCGTAGTGTGCACTATATGGCACGGTCGGAGGGCGCTTGACGGAGCTAATCGATGTTAACTGGTCGAGGAATTGGCCGTTCCTCTCGCTCTCGCGCGACGTAGAGAACCACGCGAAATGGATAGACCGAGCCGGAATGGATAAACAGACACGGGAGTGTCCGAGAAGCGTGCTTCGGAAAGAGAAAGAGAAAGAGAGAAGAAAATCTATTTCGCACTCTGGGAGAGAGAGAGAGAGAGAGAGAGAGAGAGAGAGAGAGAGAGAGAGAGAGAGACAGACAGATCCTTTCTCAAGCGTACAAGTTACAAAAATACTGCAAATTTAAGAAGTATACAAAATTGAATCATGATAAAATGTAACTAATATAAATTTTAGTATAAAAAAAAGAAAACGCTTTTCTTGAGAAAAGAGAGAAAGAGAGAGAGAGAAAGAAGAGGAGGAGGGAGAAGAGATAGAAGGGAGGGAGAAAGAGGAAAAAGATACTCGTTTGATTACGGACTCCCGGGAGTCCCGGCGGCAGCGCGTTGCGAAAATAATTCGGTCTCTTCCTCTTCATCGCGAATGAACATGAGCGGGCTAGATCGCATGCGCGCGTGCGAGAGAGGTTAGATGACGCTACTACAATGGCTGTGTTCCAAAATTGGCTGCCAGTACTGAGTCTATAGTGCACGTAACATAAACTGTAGTATTTTCAGGGCTGGAAGTAAATTTGGGACACAGCCAATGAAGGGCGAATCGTCAGATTTGTTCGCGTCGCATGCTCCAACATGTTCCAATATGCTCTTACTCGCTCCAATGCGCTTGATAGAGTGAGGAGGTATGGTAAGAGCATGTTGGAGCATGTTGGAGCACGTTGGAGCATGTTGGATCTTGCAACGCGAACGAACCTGTCGTTTCGGTCGCTGTAAGTCGCCCAGAGGTATGATGCTCGAGAGAAATGTTAAATTTATCTTATCTGGCGTACACCGAGCAGACGCTCGCGACACCACGATGATCTCGATGCGATTATTTTGGAAAAACTGACGGCGCTGTCTCATGGGATGCTCGTTCGTTGCATTTGCTTTGAATTTTTGATATTTCTGGATTATGTTGGCGATTCCTAATTAAGGACTAATTCAATATATAAATCTTATATCTTTATGTAGAGTTTATATGTCGATGACTTTCATATCAGAAGATCGATCAATGTACTTTGAAATGAGATGAAAATTACAAAAGCGAATTTATTAGAATATTTATAATTTTTCATTGAGCAACACCTACTAAATTTCTTCACTTTTGTAATTTTTATTTTGTTTCAAGATACATAATCGAATAAAGAAACCGAGGAAGAATCCAGTAGATGCAAACTAAAATAACGTGACGTTAATGTAATTTCACTAACAATATAAATGTAACACATGATGTTGCATATAAGAGTCACACTATTAAGTACGAAATTATAACATTGATATTATTGTTATTTCTAGTTGGTGTCAACTGGGAAGTAACTGTTTGATTTGCGATGCTAAATTAAAATATCGACTGTAAATTCTATTTATATTCTTTAAATTAAATTATTAATTATATTCGACAATTATAACTTTTATTTTATTTTTAATCAATGTGATTAGCACTCTCGACGACTGAACGTGATAGTCGGACAGCTGCAGTCATATTTCGTACTAATTGTGACTGAAATATGGGGACTGAAAGTCGACCAGGAACGAAATACGATGTACTGCCGCATAATTGCCTCTGCAATTATAAATAGCTCTTTTTAGATTTCGCTGCTTTGAGATACAGGCGTGCACTTACGTGCGCGAGAAGCAACGGCATATTTACGATCGCGTGCTAAAACGTCATCACAATTCCGGATAAAAAGAACATTCGGCTTAAATCTTACTACGTTGTGAAATTGCGTGATTATTTTATATTATTTTATTTATGTGACTCTAATTCACTCGCACTGGAATCTCGAAAATTTCTTCACTTCCTAATACTAAATTATTATTATTTGCAAATATTCTCCATCTATTTCACTTAATATTGTTTACTATTATTTGTTTATAAATACAAGTCTGTGTCGATAAATTGTTTTTGCGACATTTAGAGTGAATCTGACTATCGCCTTACGAAGACATTAGAAAACGATAGAGAAGAGAAAATTGCACGTTGTGAAACAGGATGCGTCGCATGACAATAATAATTTCCTCGTAAATGGTGACGTGCGAAGGGCCGCGGTGATTTTTTTTTCAAACAATACGGAACTGCGCTGAAAATAGACGGAGCGAGATTCTGAAGCACGCGGAAGAATAGGGCAGCAGAGAAACGATAGAGTAGACACTCGCGCTTTCACTAAAATCGCTTTCGCGAATCGCAAAACTTGTCGCAAACTCCGCCTGTATGCGCAAAAGGAAAATTTCACGAATGTTTGCTCCCACGCTATTCCGAAAATTGTTTTACAGCGAGGACTATTCAGCTTTCACGCGCGTCTCAAATCTGTCGTACGGTATTCTTATAATTTTACGCGAGGAAAGTCTCTCGACTTTAACTGCAGCGAGGTGTTAAACATGCATACTGCCTGCATACTTGAAAGGTCTTTAAAAATAACATTGTCTAACGGATGGGAACGTTTATTGTGCACTACGATCGCGTGAATTTCCGATTGCGCATCGCCGACGTTGTAGAATTACAATAATGCATAGAGTATTACAGGTTTATCATATATAAAGAGAATACAAAGAGAACATGAAGAGATTAACATAGTTTTTTATAATAACTTTTTTATTGTTCATTGACGTATCGTTACTTTTATGAAATTTAATAATTGTAATCGCGTACGTTAAATTATAACGAAAATAAAACGGAATGCTTTAAACAAGATACATATCTTCTGTGATTTTTAATTTATCGAAGGCTATTAATATTTAAATCTCTGTTATTTTTACGATAATAACGATAATAACAGCTGACGTTATGCTGACGCTTTTTGTTGATTCTTCTATGCAACAAGTTGATATTTGCTTTTGTTACAATGTGCTATACTTACATCTACCGCGAACTAGACGATATTGTCGATACTACAAGGGAGGCATAAATAACGGAAGGACTAATAATTCTGCAATTAATAGACGTTTGATTATTAATATAATCGAAGAAAAAACCAAAATAAAATTAAAATCGATTCACTTTTTCTCTTAACGACTTCCGGCACACATCCGGATATCTTACAATCAAATTTCCGCTGGAGAATGATACAACTTCAAGGCAATTTCAGCTTGTACGAGGAATCATTAGCTCGCTCGCACGATCGTGAGACACGAAGATTGCAACACCACCTTCTATAGTGACTTTCGGAACGCGCAAAAATCGTGAGGATGACTGTCCAACTTTCAAACGTTTCGCGAAAAGAAAAAAAGAAAAAAATATATAGATATATAGGTTGGTATTTTCACAGGGTGCTTTCCATTTAATGACCGAGCATCATTCTATCTAATTTCTTATTAGGCATTCAGAGAGTAACAAAGATAGAACGACACTTGTATCACGAAATGGAAAGCACCAATGGTTGGTTCTTATTTTAAGACCGTCTTAAGTAATATTTTAGGATGCTAATGCAGCTCCCTGATTGGTCATGACATATCTTATTTAATTTTTTGGCCAGTATTCATAGTCGATTTTTATATTTAAGATTGTACTTAAGATGGTCTTAAATATAAAAATCGACAATGAATACTGGCCAAAAAATTAAATATCGCGATTTTCTCAGGTCTAACATCGAATACGTGATGAATATTTGCTCTGTGGGTATTTTTTTTGCGGGATACCGGAATACGCGATTTCTGCGGCGGCAACGAGTTCCCGCGAACATGTTGGAGTCGTGATTTTCTGCGCGAACGGGTTTCAACGCGTTCGCGCGCACCACGGTGAGATATACTATACAGCAGTTTCGTAATAAATATATATATCTGGAATAAAATAGAGTTGGGGGAGAGTGAGAGAGAGACAGAGAGAGAGAGAGAGAAAGAACCGACCTTGCCCCGCAACCGGCTGTCCGTCCGCTTGTTGCCAAGCTGCGTGCATATAGCTGGGCGGACGTAAACCGGTGTGGCATGTAATGTACACGCGCGCACGCGTTTGTGCATGTGCAACGTGAATGTGTATGGGTATCTAGGGATGCTGACGATGCACCGTGCGTATCGCGCGCATCCAGGGATGCTTCGGCAGGTATCGATATTTTGTCTATCGCGGTGCCATTAAATGTTCTGAAAGACATTGCCGAAGAAGAGTGTTTGAAGTCTCGAATATAGAGACGAAATAAAAATTTATTTTTGTGTCATACATCAGTTAGGTATACTGATTCATGTCAATTAATTAGATGGTAATTTTTTCGATCATTAAAAGTGGTATGCGATGTCGCAAGGTGTATTCACATTCGAACGCAAATTTTTAGATAGCGGTGAAATGTCGATACTTCCACTTCGATTTTTGAATACACTCTTAAGGCCAATATTACATGCGTCCGTTTTTTTATCGTACGATGGATTTTTCAAGCGTGTTAATTGGCTGCGAGACAGAGAGATTCCCGGACCTCTTTGTCTTATAGCCAATCAACAGGCTTGAAAAATTTGACGTACGATAAAAACGGATGCATGTAAGGGTGCTATTTTATTTGTGCGTTTTTGTCGTACGACAAATTTTTCAAGTCTGTTGATTGGATATGGGATAGAGAGATCCGATGATCTCTCTGTTCTGTAAGCATCCTAATATTAGCCTTAGAGAAAAATGTTGTGGTGGCAATTATATAAATTTTATATGTAGAATTAATGTACGTATACAGGGCGTCCCTAACATTTCGCATCACCCATCCTGAGCAGGTAGAGCGGACTAAACTAAGTCGAAAAGTCCTCTACCATTTTACAATTTTCGCAATGGTTAACGAGATATTAATTAAAATAAGTAAAAGATATTAATTATTAAAAAGCTGAATACTGATTTCCAATAATTTTTTACTCAAATATTATTAACTTTACAGAAAAACAGCAAGAAATAAAAATTGTTTATTTTCTTTCCATAAAGTTCTGAGAATTTTTTTAGAATTTTTAATCAACTTTTTAGTACTGCATTTTCTTATTTTTACCAACATGAGAAAATATGGTACTAAAAAATTATGAAAAATTCTAAAAAAATTCTCAGAACTTTATGGAAAGAAAATAAACAATTTTTATTTCTTGCTGTTTTTCTGTAAAGTTGATAATATTTAAGTAAAAAATTATTGAAAACCAATATTTAGCGATTTTTAGTAATTAATTTTTAGTAATTATCTCGTTAACCATTACGAAAATTCCAAAATGAGGACTTTTCGACTCAGTTTAGTCCGCTCTACCTACTCAGGATGGGTGATGCGAAATGTTAGGGACACCCTATATAATTGTATAAACTATTTTATATATATAGTTGCAATCATTACAAAATAGTTTATACGACTGTGTATATTAATTCTACGTATATAACTTGTGTAGTTGTTATTTTTATAGTTGTTATCACTATGTTCTTTTCTATCAACATATTATTGCGTTATATTACATATAAATGATATTTTATCATTTATGAAAACTGATGACGAGTTTAAGCTGTTATCTTCAAGTATCTCTGATACTTCGTTAAAAAAATTCTTAATTCTCATCCAGATAAATTCTGAGAATTTTGGAATTAGCGATATTATATTAGTATTAAACCTATTCTATAATTTCGTCAACGTAGTTGTAAGAAGTTATAGTTGTAAGAATTGACCAATTACAGCAGAATACGGAAAGAATATTCGACTGTGATTGATAAATTCTTACTATCAATCACTTACAACT
Source organism: Mycetomoellerius zeteki (assembly GCF_001594055.1). NCBI lineage: Eukaryota > Metazoa > Arthropoda > Insecta > Hymenoptera > Formicidae > Mycetomoellerius > Mycetomoellerius zeteki. Next base: position 263,494 of record NW_017257280.1, read on the forward strand.
ACGCATACGCAATTGTAGAATGGGCTTTAGAGATACGAAACTGATAGTTATATATTCATGTCTTTAAGAGAACCGATGCGTTTCAACATCGAACGCAATGTAGTGCAAAATTGCTTGGGAATACGCTCCCTTTTCGCTGATGAAGCGGAATGCAAACCGATTTCCCGTGCAATTTTCACGTAACTTCGACGTGCTCCGAACGGCCTTGTATCGAACATTCCTTTCCTCATTCCTCGATGAGAGATATTCTTTCTCATCGTACGATATCTAATTTTGTTTTTCGTGCTTATTGGACGATAATTAAGATTATTGGATACTCGCGCAAACGTTGCTTTTCATTGTTGACGTTACTCTACTTTTCCAATATCGCCGTATTATCAAGCACTTCTTAATGCGTCTTAATGCACGTATACATATACATATTGTATATATATATATATATAGGGTGTCCTGAATTTAAATGGCCAAACTTCGGGAACGTGTAAGGAATCGATAAACCGAAAAAAGTCCTTTGGAGACATGCTTGTTTTTGCTTCGTTTTGGAAAAAATCGCAAAAAAAAAGATAAAACGTAATTTTCATTTTTGTATTTATTTATTACTCATTCATTTGCACTTGTTTATTCACGTTGTCATTTTCTTAAAGTAGATATTATTCAAAATGTTAGCCTCTTGCAAGCATTTCATCTAACACGGACAGTCATTACGTTGCGCGTTGACCAGATTAATGTTTGGCTGCAACGAGCTGTCTTACAAGATGCAATGCGTGCATTGCTGCAAGCTAGAGATCAACATTTTGAACAATATCTATATTAAACAATGTGAATAAATAAGTGTAAATAAATAAGTAATAAATAAGTACAAAACTGAGAGATAACTATGTTTTATCTTTTTTTGCGATTTTTTTCTAAAACGAAGCAAAACTGAACATGTCTTACATCTCTAAACGATTTTTTTTTCTTAGTTTATCAATTTCTTATACGTTCTCGAAGTTTGGCTATTTAAATTCAGGACACTATAAATATATATATAATACATACATATACATATATATATACACACATTATATATATTTATACAAAGAAAAATGTACTTTAATAAATAATTGTTTGAATAATACATATAACATTTATTTACGGAAAATAAAGATTTACTAAGAAATATAAGTTAATCAAATTAATGGTTCTTGTACCAAATAAATATGTGTTTACATTTAATAAATATTCAATCGGCACTGCTCAAACAATTATTTATTAAAATTTAGTAATTTTTCTTAGTATATTATATATATATATATATATATTGTGTGCATATAAATATAGTCGACGGGACGATTCTGGCGTGTCATTTCGGAACGCTTGGAAATAAAAATAAATCCATTACGTAACAAGCGGAGACACCCGTTAAAACATCGTTTATTATGTTTACCGTCTCTGCACCGCGATATATACGATCGCATGGAGAGTAATCTATTAGCGATGGTATCAGTGCAGAATGCACACGGCCCGTTGCAATGAAAATCGATTTTCTTACGCCTCTATTTATCTCGATAACGTATTTACGCCAGATAGACAATATCGGGACAGACCAGCGCCAGCTATTTTCTCATTCGATAATACTCAGCGAAGCGGAAGATATCAGTCGATTCAGTCACTAAATATTTGTCATTATTATGTCATGCGTTTTTCATCGATAGCAGTCATATGTCTCTTTTATTTTCCATTTTATTCTTATCTCTCGCGTATTATATTAAATATCGTGTCTGTTTTAAATAGAATTTCTGTTAAATGAATACATCCAGGATCGCAAATATCCTAACGTGAGAACTTGGGCACGTATCTTTGGGCATATACTGTTAAATTTATATTATCAAATTATACTCAATTTGAGTTATTTTTAATCATTTCTATAGAATATCATTGTTTCTACTCAATATATCATTAATTTGACTAAAACAATAAAGTTAAACAATTTAATTAAAGAAATATATTAAATTTGACTTAAATTTAATTTATTGTCGCAATCATATCTGGAGTAAATTGATTTAATAAAGAATATATAATGTATTATTCGAAACATCTAACTTTGACCGATCATGGCTTTCTTTATCGTATTTGATTAATTTATTATCTATTTATGATTTAATTTATTATTTAACTTATCATTTATTAAATGCATGTGTTTTAATATGGATGTTTACTTTGAAACTCACTGCAGAAATAGATGGATTGATTTACATTTTGACATACATTTTGACATGATGGAAATTAAAAATAAAAAATGTTATTTAACTCAAAGGATGGGGTTGGTCCTTTGCTTTCTGTAACATTGGGACCATTGCTTCTTTGATACCTATAACAGTATATTCGGAACTTCTTTTTCGCATTTAATTCTGTAATAATTTTTATTATAGATTAATTTTTTGTAATAATAATATAATGAGATGCATTGATGTATTAATTTTCAGCTAGAAACTCAGGCGGCCCTTCAACGGGGGCCCTTCGTATCGTTTGCCGGGAAAAAAAGTATCGTAAACGTCAGTTTTAGCTTTTGTTATCGGTTGAAGAGCACACGGTTGAGGTTCTCGTCGACACCGAGTCTCTTATTGATCGTCCACGGTGCCCGCGGAAATTGGCTCGAAAACTTTGTTTCGCAAATGAAATCTGTCTCTGGATAGACGCGACGACAAACGCGATTGCAACATTTTTACATTCGTGAATATTTCCGTTTAGCTCGTATATCACAGAATACCTGCATTAATTTATACACAGAAAAATACATACTGTACGCAAATAATACGTCATAATAATTACTTGTTTCAAGTATTTAAAAAATTTATATATCCGCAAATCTATACCTCGCTATAAGTCGCTTCTTTGATCAATTTTATAATATTCTTCAAAAAAAAATTAATTCATGCTTTAAATAAATATGAGTTTTTTAAAATTTATAATATATATATATTTTGAGATTATAATCAAGAAAATATTCTCTGTTAAAGATAAAACTTTATTTAAAAGGAAGAAAGTAAATTGAGTTTTCGCTTTTCTTAGCAATATAATGATGTTTTTCTATGCGTAGGATTATATATTAGAGTTCCTAAACCTAATTTATGATCTATGACTTTCTTGATTACTATCTCGTGACTTAATTATCATTGCGAATTTTTTGCTTTCCGTTTCCGTTTCGTCGATTGTAGCAGGTTTAATGATAAATAGGATATCACGAAGTAGTTATGTATATATTTCTTGATAATTATGCGACATCATTGATATATATCTCAGTCAGTACATATCTCTGCTGCTGTATATTTTCATGATTTGCGTAATTTGTGATCGTGAACCGTTCAACTGATGCAACAATGATAATCATAGCGTAATTCAAACGCGTATCCGTTAAAAATATCTCAGTTTCTTTTTCTCGATTAAAATTTATTAGTTATCGTATTTATTAAATTTCAAAATAAGAGCAGAAGCTGCGATCAAATGTAAAATTTTTACTGAAATCGCGAGAAATCATGGAAAAGCGATATGATGTAACAATCTCTTAGCAATATTTTTATGATGGCTCAATTCGAAATGTATATTATTTTATTGTATTATTCTGAAATACACAGAATACGAACACAACTGTATTTTTTAAAATTAAATGATCTTTTATGTACCAAAAAAATATAATGTTACAAAACTTCACATAAATTGAGATAATTTAGTTACACTGAAAAAAAATCTGCTCATAATAACACAGGCACATAAAAAATTTTTTTTGATCCAGAGATTAAACCATAGTATTCTTATGTATTTTAATGCTTTGAAACCGAATCCAATATTCAAACTGCTCCATCACGTTTTAATTTTTTTTTATCGACAGAAAGTAATTTGATTTTTCAATATTTTTATCCTAGTTTGCATATTAACTTTATAAGCTTGCATATTATCGTTGAACTTACTTTCTCTCTTTTACCTCAGGTTGCATATTAAAAACCAGGCCATAAATGATTTTAAAAATACTGGAAAATCGAGCTATTTTCCGTCGATAAAAACAATTATGACATAATAGCGCATAATTGGACATTGGATTTGATTTCAGAATACATAAGAATACCACGGTCGAATCTCCGAATCAAACATTAAATTTTATTTTGTGTTCCTGTGAAGTGTGTAATCAATATTAAGTAAAGCAATAATCAAGTCTAAATGATAATTACTAAAACTTTGGTGAAATAATCTCAATCAAATGTAACTCCCCCCCCTCAACTAAAGGTTATTTTATAAATATCATCTCGCTTTTTGAATTATTATCAAACAATTGGTTATTATTATTATATTTGGTATTTACTAAATATTGCGCCAATACGCTAAACAAATACATCTGATAACTATTACCAGTCTTTTTTTCAATGTATGTGCCAATTGATGCATTACGATTAATCGCGCGTATATTTCGTGAAATATTCTGAATCATATTACAGCATTCGCGCACTTTTGTACCGTTTGGTTGGCAATTTTATTTGAACGTGATATCTCATTTGCGATTGGGATGCCATTATTCATGACAATTCGATACAGAGAGACATCACATTGTTCTCTGATCCGACAAAATCGTTGCATCTGATCGCGAGCGCACCCACTGATGACCTTCCTCGCTAACGTAATCGAATTAGCATAGCTACAATTAGCGTCATCGCGCGAATTAACTACCGCACGCGAATCGTATTTCGCTACGCGAAAATTTATCTCGCTTCCTATGCAAATCACATTTATCCGCTTTTAATTCCGAACGAATAATCTTTCAAAGAGTTTGTAATTGCACTATTATACGTTTTCGGCTAAAAAGTTACAGCGGAATTCGAGATTTGGAAGAATCTTTTTATAGCAAGTAGAAAATTCCGCGAGTCAAGAGAGCGAAAGTTTTATTGTTAAATATCGTTTTATTTCTCTCGATGATCTTGAAGTTTAAATAATATTTTCGCAAATGTGCAGGAAAAAGGAGAAAATAGACGGCAATAATTTCTGTGTGTGTGTGTGTGTTAATAAATTATGTCTTTTTATGTACTTCGCACAATAAAGAAATACGAGTGAAATAGAAGCCAAACAATTATTAGATAAGAGGATAAATGAAGACACCAAAGCATCGAATATTTGAGCGGAGTCCCATGTTTTCGTAAATGATAACGCGCGATACGATGCAGACGCTCTAAGAATAATTATTAACGAGTTTTACAATATAAAGAGGCTAACGAGTTCTTTCGAGCTGATAATAATCCCTTCGTGTCCCGATAAAAAAGACTTTGCCAACTCGCCGTACCGTTTGCCCTACTAGACGCTCTTTTTCCACGTGAAAGGACGGTATCAATTTTCTTCGTCTTTCTCTCTTATCGGCACGTCCTTCGGCACGGAAGGAGTGAACTTTTATTATGGCGGCCTCATTTGGCAAACAGCATTTTAATCAGAATTTATAAGGGAGTCCTAAAGTCGTCTGTTTTACCGATTATTTTTCAAACAAGTATTTTTCTAACTGTTTTTACAATTTAAAAAATCCTTTTGTACAATTAAGGTATAAATAATAGTCCAAATCGGTCAACTTTGTATTAAAAATGAAAAAAAGTTTGAAAATTATAGTTTTTTTTTTAATCTGGCGTTGACTCGTAACAATATTTGATGCTTTACAAGTTTTGTACTTTGTACGTATAAAATAGTCTTACTTTGGACCGGGAATTACATAAACAAACAATGTTGAGTTCTTAAAATTAGACTTAAATACTCAATATGAACGTTGGTTCATCGCAAGGAAATTTTTTTTAAGGTCAAATATGATAAAAAGGTAGAATATTAAATTATATTATTTAAACTATCACATAGAAAAAGTATTACTTAAATGTATAATTCATAAAAAGGTTTTATTTAAAATTATTATATTAATACAAAAGAGGAATAATGTAATAGAATCTATATTTTTTATATCTAGAAGTTTCTCAAATTAAAAAATATTTTTGAAATATCAAAATCGTAATTAAGTATTTCAGAAATATTAAAAATATGTAACATTTTGTTATAAATATTTTTAACAAAGGAGGCTTCAAGGCATGGATCCGCCAGTGAATATGAAAGATTAGTTGGAAAATTTGTACATATATATTATATGCGCGTGCTGATGTAGTAGTGTATCAATGATACGTAAATCGTATGTATAGGTCGTGCTGAATTGTACAGACGACTTTAAGATCCGCTTAATAGCGAGAGAGAGAGGCTTTCCTTCGTGATCGAGAGACCGCAAATTTCTTTGCCAAGTTGAGATCTCTCGCCGGGCCTTCGGTATCGTGCAAAAATGTGTGCCACGCGACTGATATCAGTCAAGAGATGCGCACGTAAGTGCCACTTTTGCGATACGTTAGCACTAATTCGAACGACCGTAGCATTTCCTGATCGTCGAAATATTTCCTTGAAGATCGGTTATGGAATTGTGATGGCGGCGGTGTACAATCGATAATGAGAGATAAAATTATTTCTTTCGGCGAAGTGAATGGATAATAGGGGAGAAAGAACTTATTCGGGTTGTTAATTTTGTCAGGGGGATGCGGATCTGTGCAAATTAGTCTCGTCAGTGATTCAGATCCGGTTGTAATGGTTACGCATACTCTATTATTACGCTATCTTTAGGATGTATTCAAAATAGCGACGACTCGCAGTAGAAGGGCAGACGTGCGCCAGAGAGAACAGCGCGCTTTACTCGTCGTCACATGTATTTACATATACATGCACCCTACGTGCACTCGCGCACGCGTCAGCGGTTCTCAACTCTTACCAGTTTTCCATTTGAAACGACGCAGTTTCGCGACGATTATAAACGAGTGAACCGTGGAGCGCTCTGGAGACGTTCCAACTTTGAGAATCTGAATAAAGTCGATACACATATACGCATATAATTTTCTCCTTGTCTTTACGAAATTCATGATCTGCTAACACGATACCAAGGGAGCGGACACTGTCTTTGAATTAATAGCGCAAAAAGACCGAATCGCCGAATTGGATTGTTTACAAGCGTATTTGCATAACTGAGCTGAGTTGAATCCAATAATGAATTCGGCGGTTACTTGTATTACATCAGATATTATACACAGACAGCACAGAATATTTGTGATAAATATTTGAAATGTTATATAGATATTTCATACATATTTTATATAAAACTTTATTCGAAATATTATTAAAATATAGACTAAATATTTTATGTAATATTTATGATAAATATAAATAAATTTTTCCAATAAGTATTTTTTACTTGAATTATAATGTCTCATTAAATATTTTCATAACATTTACTATAATATTTACTATAATATTTACAATAAATATTTCATAATATTTATAATAAATGTTTATGGTTTGTGCAGTCTAAGACCACAAAAATATTTACAAAATATTTAAAATAAATCATAAATACAGTATTTATAAATATTTTGTAAATATTTTATAAATATTGTGTGCTGTCTGGATAGTGCATACTGACAAAGGAACTTTCCCAAGTGTCACTTTGGTTTCGGGATGAAACTTCTGCTTTGATTTTGCTTTTATCAGTAAAGTATCCACTCTTCGGGGAAAATCTTCGATCTCAACCATTTTAGAGGTTTTATGATGGAGATGAGTGACCCCCCTGCGGAAAATTCGCTATATTTTCGTCACTATTAATAATAAAATGATGAAATTTGATACATTACATATGTCACGGAGAGTGACTAGCAATCGCTGTCGCAGGCAGTCAAAGTTATTGTTCTTTGATACGCTGAGTATGTAGGACTGTCATATTAGGAAATAAGAGCACATATGGAGTGTTTTAATTTATTTATTTATATATAAACTATTAGCAAACAATAATAGTCTTATAGAAAAAAAGTATGGATTTTTTAAATGTAACAAAAATAACAATTTCTTACTGATATTATAGTAAGCTTTTTGACATACAGCACGTTTACATAGTAATATATATGATAATATATCAAATTTCATCATATTATTATTAATAGTAACAAAAAAGCGGATTTTCATTTTTTGATTATATTAGATACTTTATCATTTAGATACTTAGTCATTTAAATACTTTATATAAAGCAGCCTTTAATGTGCACATGAAGAGGTCACTCACCTCCTCTACAAAATCTTTAAAACAGTTGAGATCGAGGATTTTCCCCGAAGCATGGATATTTTACTGATAAAAACGAAATCAAAACTGGAGTTTCACCTCGAAATCATAGAGTGATACTTGGGAAAGTTCCCTTGTGACAGCTGCAATACATAAAATTAGCAAAGTTAAATGTAAATATTTTAAATGATCAAATATCTGATACAATAATATTACATTATTTAACAGAATATATATATTATATATATGTATATTATTGATTATGATATTTTGACGATTTAACAACATTATTTTCAGATCTGTGTCTAGCTAAATTTTGGATATTGCAGTAAAATCGTTCTTCCGAAAATCGAAATGTACATCCTTGACAATCGAAGCACTCAATTACATACTTCTCGTCAAAATATGCGTGTGTTTACTTCATTGTCAAAGTTGATTATATTATGTCATTGCATTTAGATACTTTATATAAAACAGCCTTTAATGTGCAATTAATTCAATATATTGCAAGTGACTGAATTCACAATGAACGTTTTAATATTTGTAGAAATTAAAAAACGATATAATTCGCATAAAGTTCAAGTTACATGGAAAGAACAGTTTTGCTGGTTTTATTAAAATATTTAAAATTTTAGAGAGAGAGAGAGAGAGAGAGCTATAGATACAAATCTAAAAATAATTTTCCTGGACCAAAATAATTATGTAAGACATTCAAACTGATTGCTAAAATGTCAAAACTTTTTACAGCATTACTCATATATCATGCTTGATATTCCTACAAAATTATATTTTGATAGTTCAGTAAAACATATGGATTCCTACAAAACAATATTTTGACAGTCCAACAAAATTATTTTCAAATTTATACTAGTTACATTTTTAGATACTTCAGTAAAATCGTTCTTTCCGTGTAGAATATCGAGATGTTCATTTCCGACAATCGAAGCACTTACTTTTCATCGATAAATATTCAACTTAGACATATCTACATATGTATACTTTGCATTTGAACTTTTCGACATATTGAAGACTGATGGGCTTTCTACAACAACCCATTATTTAAGTTTAAGTTTTAAGCCGTAAGAAATTAACAAATTATAGTCGAATGTGAGAAGAATAATCAACTATGATTGGTCAGTTTCTTACGGCTGAAAACTCAAGCTTATTGTAGAAAGCTCATGAAAGGTTGCGAGTTTCACGAGAGTTGCAACAATTTTCGTAAAAGGATCCAAGGATTTGAGGAACGTTCTCAAGGGGATCCTAAAGCGAAACTCGAACTTCGACAAAATCATTAGATGTCGCTGTTTTTCCAGCGTATCGACATGTCTGTATATACTACCACATCAATATCTTACGCAACCTATGATACATTCAGTCGCACATTCGTGTCAATTTTCGTATAACAAATTCGTCGCGATAAAGCGTCTAAGTCTTATTCTAAGAACTCGACGTTATTTGTTCGTGCAAACTACGTGTTTGTGGATCACTATTAAGTACAGGTTGGAAAACTTTCGTATCAAGCAAATGTTGTCACGACTTGACAGCTTGAGACGCCATGTTACACTAAGAAATGATAAAAATATATCAATTTCGAAATTTTTGGTCGTTCTCGGCATAAACTCTACCTCACAAACACGTATTAATGCGTATACTTTAATCCTGGAAAAGGATTTTCGAATCAGTGAAAGAGAAAAAAAGTATTTGTTATACAAAAATTATATGATTTAGTCGGTAATACAGGCGGCTTTAGGATCCCCTTAAGTTGAGAATCACTGTCTTGTGAGAGCACACACAATGACCACCTGCGCGTGCGCGCGCGCGCGTACACGCAGCACACACGCGCAGTGGCATCGAGTGGGTCAATAATTTTTGATACTCGCGTACGGGACATTCAAAATACGCGCTCGCGGCGCATGCAACGCAGTTACGTCGCGTCGGCGACGGCGGGACGGGGAGACAAACGCGCGGAAGAAAAGCGCATGGAAAATGCTCCCGCGGATCGCAAGTGAGGAGAGATGATGCCTTCCTTTATGCGGCAGAGTTAAGCGTGCGCGCGCGTGCACACACACACACATCACACATACACACACACACACATATGCACACGTACACGCTCGGCAAAGTCGCGTCGAATAGCGGCGCTTCGCGTTCCGATGCGCTAGAGACACTCGGCAGTCCGAGCGATCCGCCATTTTTAATCGATATAAACCAACCTCGGCCATGCGAGACTTAATAGAAAATCCGAGAAAATTGGAAATAATATCGCGCGATTGTCGCGTGAATTTTTACATGCTTTTTACACATAGAGATATGCGTTCAATCATATTTTCTGGAACGTCCTTCGGCCACCAATAAAAATACACGACAGCATGTTTTATTAGAGGGTTTCTTTGTGTGAACTGTTAGATTAGATAGCAGATTGGCAGATCGATTGGCAATGTACGACGGTGTTCTGTTAAAAGCCTCACGCATTTCTGTATCCTTCCTATACTGTGAAACTCAACGAACAAATCTAGCATAGTATAAAGTACACTGTTTAATTCACTGTTATAATGTCAAATTATACCCAATCACTCTGAGTGATTTTTAATTATTTCTACAGGTCGCCATTGCTCCTACTCAATAGTCGTTTATCGAATTAAAATAATGGAGTTAAACGATTTAATTAAAGAAAGCGTATCAAATTTCAGTCAAATTTAGTTTATTATTTATTACCTTAAGTGATATGGACGATATTTACTTTGACAATATTTACTTTGAAACTGACCGCAGAAATGGATTGATTTACATTTTGACACATGGAAGTGAAAAATAGCAAAATGTTATGTTTAACTTAAGGGACTGGATTATCATTGTATTCCTGTAATATCCAACAGCGTAAATATAAAGTAAACCATATCCAGGTAGAATAAAATAAATCATAATAGTAATGATAATAATAATAAATAATAAAATAATAAATCATAATAATAAAATCATTTAAAAAATCATAATAAGATCAAGAGAGATGCAGATCAGGTAAAAGTCATTTTAGGAAAATTATTATAGTGTTATTTAATAAAAATCACTGTTATGTCAAGAATTCATCACAAAATCATCGTCATAAGTATATTGAATAACATTATTATGGTTTTTCTTAAAACGATGTTTACTTGATGTTATCTGTAGCTTGGTTCTGTGTTCTATCTCTTATACTGCTATTTAATTTCGAAAATGCCAAGATATTACGAATCTCTGCTCTCAAATGTTCGCGATGTCCCTTTTCTGGGACTCGCCGATCAACGGAAGCTGCTTAACACGACTATAGATGCCCGTGGTTGAAGAGGCCTGAATGTTTCGCGGATGATTATACATTCTCTTTTAAATGCCCAACAGTCGAGAACGCTAACTACTTATTTCCGAGTGCGGAACTCGTCGCGCTAATTAAACACACGTTTAACGTTACATTTTCACGCAGTGCTTTGAAAATCGCAAGTAGGTTTTTTAACGAAAAGGTTTGCTAAAACATTAAACATGTGTAAGTGGAATTTATTATTTTTAATAAATCCTTTGAAGTTTCTACATTTAGGGAGGTCGTATTTTGTTTGTCTATGGACGCTTCGTATTTTTAGAGCATTTTTTGCACTATTAGATATCAAAAAAGCAATGGCATCCAATCTGTTAAATTTGAGTCAAACTTAATACATTTTTAAAAATTAAATTACTTATTCGCATTAGTTAAGACGTTAAGCTATTTCAATCAAAAAGAGATTGCACGGACTTAATTTGACTAATAAATTAAATTGACGAGATCCCACTGAAAGTCTATTTTTCAAAAAATTTATCAATACTGTGTGTGTGTATGACACATTACATCTTATAGACCTCAACGTGACTTGCTCTATTTTAACATTCTCCATGTAATAATTTTGGACATATTTTCGTTTCTGTTAATTATGACGATGACCCAAAAGTGAGGAGTCGAACCGTTTAATTAATTTGTTATTCAATAAATTTGAATTAGCCCACGAATATCTAGTGTTGGTTATTCTCTGGAGCCTCTTATTATTCTTATTTTAAATTGATTAACTCCATTGTGCGTTTTAGTTGAATTAACGACAAATTGAGTAGAAGCAGATTTGTAGAAATGTTTAAACTCAAATTGCGTATAATTTGACATTATCAATTTAACAGTTTGCTCTTCCAAGATTGTACGGTAAAGTTTGCAGTTCCGTCTCTCGCGATGGAAAGATCCGCCTGTTTGGTTGCGCACCGTAGCGGTAACGCGTCGGAAATTATTCTCGGATGGCTTCCCGTTTAAGTCGGCAAGCCGTACGGAAATAATGTAGCCCCGCGCGGATGCGGAATCGCAGGTGACAGTAATGCTAAATTTGAATGAAGCGCGCGACCTCGCGCGAGATTTTTACGGATCGTCCGTCATCATAACAGATTATTTGCGTGCGATATACGTTGAGAATTCTCTTATTGATGGGAGAGAAAGAGAAGGGCAGGGGGGTGAGAGGAAAATGGCGAGGACATGGGAGGAAAAGAAGGGGGAATTGTAGTAGGAGAGAGGGAGAGAGAATGAGAAAGGCAGAAGAATGGTAGGAGAAGGTGAGAGGATCGAGAGGAAAGGGAGAGAGGGTGAGAGATTAAGATCGGTATGGCGGAAGATAAAGCGCGCAGCAGCGGACTTCGATTTGGAGCTGCGAATACGCTAAGTAATTTTACGTAATCTTCATTAGGGATCCGATTAATGTTACTTTCGTGATTGTGGCATCGATACCTCGTGTAATTTTATATCATTAGCTGCAGAAAAAAAAAACAGTTTTGCAACTATTATCAAATTCTTTAACATATTTGATTTTGTCCTTAGTTCCTCACTGGATCTCATTGTATAAATCAATTATATTAAAAAAATCTTACAACAGTTGTGTGTGTAAGATTCTTTAATATAATTAGTTCTTTCCTTTAATTCTTTGCTGGATCTAAATACCGATCATATTAAAGAACCTCACAACAGTTGCGAAGCCACTTTTTCTACTGAACGCAATCGTTGCTTAAACGTCAGACGTTATTTTCTATCAGAACCGTCCGTAATACGTCGACACATTCCTCGGGGAGCAATGCGAACGTTTTGAAGCGGTAATCGGAGCAGCCGTATCAATACGACTGCTTCGATAACCGGCAGAAATCCAAAACTGCAACACTCGAGTTAGATACCTCAACGTAACGATTTCGCGAAAAAGTTTCGTTACTCCAATTCATCGCGTGGCAGCTCGACGCGGCCGAGGGGAATAGCGGTGAAGGGTGAAGACGGGAGGGACGGCATATATGCGAACGCCGTGAACATCGCCCCGCTCCGTCCCCGCGCGCCACTCACCGTGCCACGCCGATCGTTCCGATCGCGGTGCGGCGCAACGTTCGCGCTGCATACGGCGAGGGGAGGATGGTCGCTCGCGGGAACGGCCAGCCGAGCGAGCGGACCTATCGCTTCGCTATTCCGTGCGTTCTAGCGAAATAGCTTCGCACTGAGACTGAGTCCGTTCTTTGTGTGCCCGGGAGCCGAGTGTAAGTCCGAGGAACGACCGCCGTTGTTGCCGCCGCCGAAAAAAAAAGAAACCGCGTGTTCCGGCTGCGATCGAAAGGTCTCGCCTGCGCGGCACTCCCCGCGGTGGCCCTTTTCTTCCTTTGCCTTTCGTCCCTGCGCACCGCCGCCGCTGCCGCCGTCGTCACCACCGCCACCACCGCCGTTACCCGTCTAACCTTTTTCGTGAAATTACGCGGCTACGCCGATGCTACCGACGTTCGTTCGCGAATGTATCTCGCGGGTGGGGGAGGGCAGGGGGGAGTACGTAGAATCCGACATCGACTGTCTATTAATCGTCCCGAGTGACCCGATGTGTGACGCTCGGTTCGAGGTATGTTTTTTCTCGACGGATAAAAAAAATTTTCCTGTCACTCTTTCTCTCTCTCTCTCTCTCTTTCTCGCGACTATTCCGTTCTCCGTGCTAGCATCTTTATCGTTTTTCTATCTATATATATATATATATGTGTGTGTGTGTGTGTGTGTGTGTGTGTGTGTATGTATATATGTATCTTTCTCTCTTTGTCTGTTTGGTGCTGCTCGCGCTTGGCACCTTCGCTGCCTTCGCCGGAGCTCCGCTTGTTCTCCTATCCGTGAAGTGTGCCGCGCGTTACCTCACAGTCACACCAGCGTGACGTTTGCTGCGATTCGCGCTGCTCAGTGCTTCGTTTTAAAACGGAGGCGCTCCGAAGCGTCGAGGTGGCATTTACGGACGTAAATAATGTCGCGTTATCAAACGATCGTACGTCGTTGTAGCGCAACGTTTTTCCCCATCGCCGTCGCGCCCGTCGTTATCGGATCGAGTTAAGCGCGGATCACGCGAGAGAAACGGGATGTTGTGTACGCGATATTTTGGGCATTGGATAAGCAGGGCCATTGCGGTAATTACGTCGTTTAGGTTAGGGTCTGCGACGTCCAGCTAACGGGTCTGCGGCTGGCTATAGACAACTTAGATTTAACCTTGAACGGATCTTTTACGCTCCTCTTTCTCGTTTTGCTGCTTTGAGGTGCTCCGATCGATAGCAACAGTGAGCTGTTGGAAAGACGAGCGTTCGGTGTAGATTTACTTGGAACTGCGCTAGTTCTGCAATCGCTGATAAAACGAGGATAAAAAGATACCATTTTTTTGTGCTTGAAATCGATATTTTTATTTAACTGTCGATGTTTGTTGCTTTATTGTCTCCGTTTGATAAGTTGGAGTGTTTTGTTTGGACGTTAAACTATTGTTTATTTGTTTTTACACAATCGTCAATATACAAAGTATTCGACTGAATGAAATTTTAATGACAGATCCATTGACAAGTTTGAAGTGAATTGATTTTCATGTGAGATTTCTTTAGAGATAAAACGCGTTGAAAGCAAAAAATTTCAATGAATTATGTTTTAGAATTGTAAATAAATGATAATCTTTTCTTTTTTTTTGTAATTCTAGATATATAAATTTGTATTTTAATAAATGTATTAAAAAGTCTATTTTATCTTAGATATTTAATATTGAGATAAATTGTATTAATAACTGCGTTGTATTGAAAAGATCCGTTTAACATATTTTCTCTATGATAATTTTTACCGAGAAAGTTTTGGTTTAAAATTTATTAAGCAACATGTTATTCAAATTCGATGCATTAAAAGCAAGTATTGCAAAGTTATAATGAACTACACATTTTGTATCTTTCAGATCTCCACTGGCATGGAGCTAGGAGCGCACTGATAGCGTTAGTTTACGAGGTACTATGATTTGTTATATTTATATTTTCTATATAATTTTTCACTTTTTATAACTTTCTTAGATCTAAGAAAGTTTCTTGCCAGAACAATTTTACAAATTTATGTGATTTCTTGCATATTTTGTATATGTGTTCACAATTAATGATTTTTTTATATACAACTTATTTTCTATATTAGAAAAAAGTAAATATTTTCTGTTTAATTGTACATTTATATTTATATTTATGATTTTTAATGTTTTTTCTCTATTAACAATTGCAATTCTCTGTTCTACACATTTAGTACTATCTAATTATTTAAACTATCTAACTATTAAAGAAAAGTTTCTATGTATATTATTTGTAAGTGAATTTATTTTGATATGATAGAATACAAGTTTATAAATGTTTTAAATTAGTGATAGATATATTTGTATTTTATGTGCAGATCTTGGTTTCTATGCATTGCCTGCCAAAGAAGAACTGAGCCCAATGTTTCCACACAATTCTAGTTCACATGAGATTTCTACAGAAACAAATGCCTTCGTACAAAATTCCATGGTGAGTATTTAGATACAAATTACAGATATTTAGGCTAATAAGTTATTTAGGCTTTTTTATATCATACCATTTGTAAACTCACAGTTAAAATGAATTATGCATGTATTTTAACCTAAATGTTAAACTCTTAACGTAAATGTAAATTATATGTATTGTATGTATTTGTTTATTTTATTATGTTATGTGTAAAATTAGTTGAACTTTTAGAAGTAAATTAATGAAAATTTAAAAGTAAACTGATAAAAATAGTATTGATATTATTTAATAAGACAGTTTTAAATCTTTATAGACACACATGTGACACATATGATGCTATTTATAGAAGTTTCATGTCTAAGAGTTGTATCATTTGTTATAAGTATCTAATTATCTGCATTTATGTATGCAAATATTGTAAGTTACTTTTTTTATATGATTTATTTGTCGATATTGCATATCATACATACGATTTTATCTATGATTATCACAACTATTAACTTTAATTTATCTTATCCTTATACGCAATATTGTTTTAGTTTTATAATTACATTATAGCTGATATGTTTGTTTATCGGTATCTTACACTGATTTACATTTTAAAGCAAATATTTCTGAAACAAACATAACATGTCAGTTTTTTACGTGTTATAGGGGGATGTAGTAGTATTAGAGAAAAGCAGTCTGGATGGGGTGGGGGAAGGGGAAGGATCAGAGCACACTAGGTACTGTGATATCGAATCGATAGCAAACAGCAGCATGATGGCAGCACCTATTAGCCATCCCGAAGCTACCGCCGCCAATGACTTTTCAACCGTCCTGCTGA
>NW_017257280.1:280337-280783 GCF_001594055.1 Mycetomoellerius zeteki
CCAAGCTGGTGAGTAAATAAAAAATATTTTAATGATATTTATAGCAATATTCCTGCTATTTATTCTTTGAATTTGTCTTATGTTTATTTAATAAAATGTTTTAATATTAATATACATAAATAATCTTTTAAAATTATAAATTTACAATAGCAAAAAGCTGAATAAAATTACACGCTCAGCTGATATATATTTATGAAGAAAATTTATATTAAAAGCATGAATAGTTAAATAATTTAAGTGTTTTTTATTTAAGTGCTATATTTAAATTTTATAAAACATTTTGTAAATATTAGATTGTATAATTCAGATATTCTCTTATTAGCAGGGTTGGGTAGTGCTAAATTAAAAAGATAAAAGTTAATTAATTTGGTTACATTTTAGACTCTTAACTTTTTAACTTAATTTAGTTATATTTTATCAGTAACTATTAACTTTTAATTTGATTT
>NW_017257280.1:280864-335945 GCF_001594055.1 Mycetomoellerius zeteki
ATACTTTATTGCAATGCATAAAATTTATACATAACAAATGGCAAGACATCAGCAGAACTGCTGTTACAAGTCAGCCAGTAAGACGATTAAAACAAGATATTACATTGGATATAAAAGAAACATAAACTCGTAAAAAGTAAACAAAAAATAAAAAATAAACAAAATAAATAAAAAACAAGCATTTTTATATTGTAATAATAAACAATTTTATATTGTATAATCGTTACTTGTGAACAGAAATAACCAGATTCTTTAATAAATATGCTGTGAAAAAGGAAAAATACGAAAAATTATATAAATGGTCAAACTTTCTTTTTCTTTTTTTTTTGGTTGTTCGTTCGGACCAAATTTAACTTTTAACTTTTCAGTTACTTTTTTTTATTAACTTAACTTTTAATTCAATTAATTTCATTATGGATTAACTTGTATTTTAATTAAGTTAAATTTTCAAGGCTGTTAACTTAACTTAATTTAGTTAAAAAAAAAGTTAACTTACCCAACCCTGCTTACTAGTAATTCTTGGATTCAAAAATATACTTTCCAATAATATTCAAAAAGAGATTTAAATGTGTTAAACATAATATGTAAAAATAAATGCTTACATATTTAATATAGACATTAGGAATTTTCTGACAAAAAAATTACATTTACATGCGACTATTGTATTATCTAATTGCAGGTGAGTTCAACTCAACCGGCATAGGTAAGGCCTGCCAGTCAGTGGCGCCAGCAACCACAAAATACCCAACAAATCACCCTCAAATCTGCGATAATAATAATAAAATAAATAATCACAACAATGCAGAACATAATCATCACAAGTACAGAAAGCAAAACACACCGGGCTTGCTTGGTCTGCAGCTGGGCAGCTCCGCCAATAACTCTAAGTCTACTTGTAAGACATTAAGTGATAATAAGACTAGCTTTAGTACTGTATACATTAGGGTACATATAAGAGTAAGTGTAAATTTTGAAAGGGACGAAATGTGTTACACCGTTGGGGTACCTAGCCTAGTTAGGATACCCAAGTCTGATAGTCCCCAACGGTTGTTACGCCTCCCTAACTCTGATGACAATTACTCCTTACTAGGGTCCTGCCTTGACCTAGGCGACAACAATAAATTTAAGGCTAATTTTAGTTATATAAGTAATAACAACTCCAAGTCTGTGATATTGCTCAGCTCAACCAGTTACAGTAACCATTACCTCCTCTTTAGTGGTGGCTTTGACAAGATAGCTGCTGTTATCCCGGTACTTTGTATTAAAAGGGACGATTCTACCACCACATCGAATAGAATGAAACTACTAGGTGATAAGTACGCCCTAGTTACCAGTTTTGCTCAGATCTCTAGACTGCTTGCAAACGATAGAATTCTGGATGATTCTAACTCCGACATCCGAGTTTCACTGAGCCGCCGAATAGTACGACACCTCTTGGAAACGCATTTGAATGTCATCACTTTAGTACCGGTGTCTGTTCACGCTCAGAATTTCGCGATGTACGCCGCAAGTTCTTCCATTACGCTTATCGTTTCCAGAAACGAAGTAATTGACCACACTTTGCGATCTTTCCTGAAAAATCTCACACAACTATATGTACAATCTTCTATTTCTCCATTATGTAATGTCACTGTGACCGAGCTGATGCAACACATATGTGTTCCACTATTAATAATATGTAAAAGTAATGATTACAACGTTGGTAATAATTATAATGAATATTATAACGAGTACAGTAACGTTGGTAGTATTGAAGAAGAAATTAATATTAGTAATAATAATCCAGATGTTATCGGAGACATTGTTGACATCGCTGTGTGCTACAAGACTAGTGTAATGACTACTAATGTTAGGATCTTAGGGTCTCAAAATGATGGTATTAGTTGTACCGAAGCAACAATATATACTGTTGGTGCTCTTTTATTTCAGGATAACAATAAGCCTCTAAACACTTGTTTTAAGATTAGTAGATATAGGGGATTGGTCACTACCGATCGCGAATCTAACTCTACCATTAAGTCTGTATTTAGGTCTAAGTTAAGCGATAAGTGTAGTAACGTTAAGTTTGAAACATCTCATGCCGCTCGACTTGACGAATCTGACAACAGTAAGCAAGTTAAGTTGACTGTCAACATTCCTATAATGACTACCTGCAAGCCTACGATGACGCTTACATGCCAATCAGCCACCGTCGCATCCCAAACAATTGTTGTACCTGTATCTCGGGCGGAGAGTCGCACGAACGACAATGAAATGCGATTGGAATATTTCAATATACTCCAAAATGACCAAATATGTATCCAATATATGTTGCTAAGTCATACAGATGATCTTAATAAGAATGACTTGTGTCGTTATGATGCAACTAAATTTAAAGATGCGCAAATTTATGCTATTGACAAGCTCAAGGCTACTACAACATCGAAAGATGACGCTCAGTTGATCTGCAAATATCACCGAGATATTCTTAAACTTTACGACCAAAGTCGTAAAAACGATGACGATAATGCCATCATCTGCAACGGCAACGAAGATTTCTCTCTATCGACTACGATATGGCACTTCCTAAAGATGTATGTGCGTGTATTAGTTTCTAATTGTCGAAGAATATACGAGACGAACAGGAACGAATACGAAGTTAATCTGCGTCGACTACGATCTATCTTGGACATCCTAATTTGCAAATCCTATGTCTCAGAGTTGTATGAAAATTACAACGAGCCTATTGCAAGTTACAAGCAACGTTGGGGTATACCAATAGGACTGCGGTTGGTAGGAGGTGGAGAGAGTTCCTTGAACAGTGGAGGAGCTGCAAATTGGGGAACAACACAAGCCACTACACCGAATAACAATAATACGAATCAGAGTGGATGGGGTGGTACACCCGGAAATCCACCCGGTAGTGCTAATGCGCCGAACAATTGGGGCGGAAACACTGTCAATCGATCTGTTACTGGTAATCCAAATCAAAATCAAAATCAAGGACCACCTGGAAACCAAAATAATCCAGGTAAGAGAGAACATACATTAAAGGAAATTTTTTAAATTGTTATTGAATATATCCAAAGTATTCACAAGTGAATGTATATATATATATATATATATATAAATTTTTAATATTTAAATCAAATTATTTCGTGTAAGAATTATATTTATATTTAATATATCTATGTTTATAACTAGGTAATTATTATTTTAAGAGTTTTTAAGATATTAATATGTTACAAAATAATATTGAAATATATAACAAAATACATGGATATTTTGGATGTGCATAGACATAAAAATAATATTTAGAAAATATTATTAAACATTATTAAATATGATTTTTAAATTTTATTTTTATTTATTATTTATAAAGACAATTGTATTTCTTTTTGTATTTATTAGGTAATGTGAGTAAAGTTAATAATCCCAATCAACAATCGAATCAACAATCTGGTCCACCAACGTCTCAATCAAATAACCCTACCCAAGGGAATCAGAATAATAACCAATGGTCTCAGGGAAAATCTAATAATCCAAGTGGTCTTGGGCAAAATCCATCAGTGCAAAATAATAATAGTAGTGGCGTTCAACAGCAGCAATCTTCAGGTTCAAGTGCGAACAATAATCAGTCCAATAATCCTACCCAAGGAGCTGTAAGCATTGGCAACACATCAACGACTAATAATCCGTCTACGAAGCAACAACTCGAACAACTCAATACAATGAGAGAAGCGCTTTTCAGTCACGACGGTTGGGGCTGTGTAAGTAAAATACAATATGTGTGATCATATACATTTTAAAAGTATAACATTGAGATTGTCTTTATTACTCGATAAAAGATCAAATAATTTTTCATGTGGAAGAATAGTTATATGCAATAAGTTTTAATAATGGTTTATTTCATGTAATATTTTATATGACAATATCAATAATTGTGCAGCAAAACGTGAATCAAGATACAAATTGGGATGTCCCAACATCTCCTGAGCCAAGCATAACTAAGGATGGTGTACCGATATGGAAACCACCGGTGAACAACGGTACCGATTTGTGGGAGGCGAACCTGCGTAACGGTGGACAGCCGCCGCCTCAACAGCAAACGAAAACACCGTGGGGACATACTCCCGCGACTAACATCGGTGGCACTTGGGGCGAAGATGACGAAACGGCAGATTCATCCAACATGTGGACCGGTGCACCAACGCAATCCCAGCCGAGCGCAGCTCAGTGGACTGGTGCTGCCGGTAATCAAGCCGGTATGTGGGGAGGTAGGCTAGTGAAGGCTGGAGATGCTAGATCTATGTAGGCAAAATGTTTTTCAAAATTTTTTTATTTTGACTGAAAAATTTCCTTAATTTTTCTAATCTTATATTAGTTAATGTAATATGCCTGTTAGCGCACTGCTAACGTATTCTTTATGCGACTATGTTCAGAAACCCGAGTCTCATTCAGTTGCCATAATACATTTATAGTAGATAATATAGAAGAGAAAATACTATTGTATACTACACATGTTATGACATTCTCATTCTTACTATTTTTTAATTTTTTTATCTTACCAGGGAAGTTTCACAACTGTCCGGAACTGATTTGATTCTCCATGAAATATGTTGTTAAACACAAAAATCTAAGAGAGACACATATTTTTTTTATACGTGTGCTAATTCATATTTAAGGAGTGTTTCATCCCTTAAACATGAGTTAGCGCACGTACAAAAAAATTTTTATCTCTCTCTTAGATTTTCGTGTTTAACAACATATTTCATGGAGAATCAAATCGGTTCCGAACAGTTGTGAAACTTCCCTTGTTAGCACAAGGAGATGTTACCTAAGTTTGTTAATATTTTTCTCATATTCTTTTTTTTTGCTCTCTCTCTCTCTCAACGTTATTTCTGCATTGAAAAACTAAACTTGAAATAGAAATTATTTTAAAATACAAATCTGATATATGTCTAGTTGAAACTAAAAAAATTTTTCAAAAGTAATTTTAATTAACATACATGTTTTAAAATACAAAATAAATAAGATGTATACATAACATGAGAAAAATATTATTTATGTGATATATAATTTAGAAGAAATCTATACTGATAAAATAATATATCTATATATTTTGCATACTGTTATTTGATCGACATATTGGGGTATCCTGAACAAAGTTCCATATTTGTAGATTTTTTGAATCATATATAATTGGCCACAAAGTGTATGTCAGAACTTACACTTGTATTTGCGCAGTTGAACGTAATGCAGGATAATAAATTAATTATATTATTATGCTTTCGACACATTCAGCTGCGGTTTATGTTTAGTGTAAGTGTATGTTATATATTTGCCTGTTAGAATTGAATAGAGACACTCCGGCGTTCACAGAGCTTCAAAATAAAAACTGGGGGTATAGTTTTCAAGCGATTTTCATTTGATTTTGCACATTTATCTTTGCAAGTGCTATCAATTTCAAGCGATTTTTGCTATTATTATTTGAGAAAATGTTACGCTGTTTATATGGAAATACGCTTTTTATATGGAAGTGCTATTATTAGATGCTTTCATCCTAAGTTAAATATGTGCATAGAATTAACAACAGTACAATATAAATACAATAATTTCTTTACCTATGTTCTTTCTTCATTTTTGTTTTATTATCTCCTATTAATTATACGTCATATTAATTATTTATATAAAATTGTAAATGTTTATGCATCTGCATATAGCTATAATTGTGGATATAGAAAGTAACAAATTTAATTTATGTGATTTATTACACTTGTATAACAAAAAATTTCTTTTTACTGAACAATATCGATATGACTTTATATATTGATACTTTATATATTGATAGCTTCATCTATGATTAGTTGCAATGCAAAATCAAATTATATCGATTTATAAGTAATTGCTATGTGCTCCTGATCTGCATATGTACATTTTTAATCGTGATAATAAATAAATTTAACGCAAATTAACGAATGCATGACATGTTTAAATAAAATGACTTATAAATCGATATGATTATCGCACATGCCGAAGATAATTGTGGTGACAAGAAACATTGATTGCGACAGGATCCAATTGGGGCGATCCCAGAATAGACCATAGAGATCCACGGGACTTACGGTCTGTAGATCCACGAGAAATGCGTGATCCTCGAGATCACCGTATGTCCTTAGATCCTCGAGATCATATGCGTGTAATGGATCCTATGGCACGTGATCCGCGAATGGCCGACATGCGTGGTGATCCACGTGGAATATCAGGACGATTACATGGAGCGAACGCGGACGCCATGTGGAATCAACCACCTGGACCGCCCCATCATCAGATGGGTCACCAGCATCCATCCGGTCCGCCAGCCAAGATGCTTAATCCGTCAAACATGAATCAATGGGCCGCACAACCGCCAAAGGACATTATGCCCGGCAAACCGTCCGGTTGGGAAGAACCCTCGCCGCCGACGCAACGACGTAATGTGCCCAATTATGATGATGGGACTAGCCTCTGGGGAAATCCAGCTGCTAATCAGCGTGCAATGCCAGGTAGCAAGGTTTCACATTGGAAGGATATACCTGCACCGAACTTAGCTCGTGGAGGTACGCGTTCACGAAGCGCTCTGAAATCTATTATTTGTTTCATATTGTAAAACTTACTGAAAGAAATAATTAAATGTATATAATATATATAATTGATTTTTATTTTGAAATTTAATTTTTATCTTTATTTAATGATACTCTAATCTACATACTCTTTATTGCAGGTATGCAATGTCCACCAGGTATGCCTCAGAACAGAATGCCAGGTCAACCTGGAATGAAACCAGATGTAAGTAATCCCATGTGGGGCCATCCTGGGGCTCCAGGCGGACGCAATGGAACATGGACAGATGGGCCTCATGATACTGCATCTTGGGACGATCCTAAGACACCGGCTACGTGGAACGAACCTCCATTAAATCCAGGTTGGGGTGGTCCAACTGCGCACAAGCCAAAGCCTATGGGACCTGCCGGTAGCTGGACCGATTCTGATATGGATCCAACTCCTAGCTGGGTACATTCTGCAAAACCTACCTTAACAAAAGAAGTTATTTGGAACAGTCGTGAGTTCCGTTATCTTTGCGATTTAGGATTTAAGGTATGATATCTTCGATTTTTGTGTATATTTTGCATGCGCTTCTCGTTTTTATTTAATTGATTTATTATAAAATATTTAATAATTAATATTATGAAGTAAAATTAATAATATTTAAGTTACGTATGTTGAAGCACAAAATTGATTCTTAAGACAATTAGAAGAATCTAATTTTTGTTTTAAATTTTAGAAAGAGGATGTCGAGATAGCATTAAGAAATCGAGAAATGAACCGAGAAGAGGCATTAGAACTTCTCAATCAAATACGTCCTGTCGATCAGTGGAGACGTCACGAGACACATTCAGGTTACGATCCAACTCATCAAGCAACTACTACGCCAGCCTATCCTCGATTCAATCATGTCGGACAACAGATGTCATTCCCTCCGGTAAGTTCGATCAATTATTAAATAGCATTCAGTTTTACTAGAAAGAAGTTTTTGTGATTTTAAATGATATTTTGAGATACACTGATTTTATATAATAAATTCTTAAGTAATTCTTCATTAACAGTGTTGATTTTGAAAATGTGACAAAGCTGAAATAATTGATAATAAACAAGCGCGTGGTTTTTGTGAAAATTGCTTGAGTGATTGAGCGTGTGTATATTTCATGAGCATTTTATTAGAAATTAACATTATCTAATAACTGAAAGTGATGAGTTAAAAATATGAATTGAAAGGGCTACACAATATGTGGAATAGTTACTAATTGTTTTTTTATGTGTTTGCAATTGTTTTCGTTACATTATATGTAGTAAGTACATGTATATTTTTATGTAAGTTCGGAAACGGTAAATAACTCCCAAATAGCGGAGATATAAAATACTTGAATGTGAGGAAAGAAATACAAATTCTTAGATATGATTAATGTTTGAGGAAGAACATTTTATATAGTATATTAATTTGAGAGAAAAGATAGGAAGGAATTAGGCGTGGGGTATAATTTGTATTTAACATAGGGTGGCGGAGTGCCCAGTGGGGCAACCAGTGGGGGCGTAGGTGGTTCTGTCACCAGTGCTAGTCTTCTCAAGCTTCAGCAACAGCAACAGCAGCAGACAGCTGTTCCGCTACAGCAACAACAGCCAAGTACCAATACGCCACAACCCCCTTTCAACCAGGTGAATAAGCTTTCACGAGACGAAGTTCTATCTATTTCTTTTTGTATTAATTTTTTATTGATTTCGAGAAATGTGCGATGAGATGCCTGTTATTTAATTTATTATTACATGAATAGCAATCTCGGGTTTCGGCGCAAATAAGAATAATATCTATTATTTATTTATTTATTATTTTTTTATATGGAAAAATAATCAAAAATTGATATTCTTTATACTATTATGTAAAAATTTATTCATGGTGAATATATAGAAGAATGATTATTTTACAGGCGTATTTACGAATTAAATATGTATCTTAATTAGATCACAAACTTGTAGGAAAGTTTTGTTAGCAAAAGATACCAACTCTCTTTCTAGTTTCTTATATTAGCTTATGTTTATGTACGTGTTCAACCGAATTTGTGAATGCATGAATTTATGTTTATATTGTTTTGTGCATGTCAGTTACTCTTACTAATAATGTATTACTAATTTTCTAGTTAAGATTATAGTTCTAAATCAAACATTTAAATTATGACAGATCGATTATTCATAGAATGTCTTATTTTACATAAATGGTGCTAATATAATTTTATTACTTCAGTTTTCATGCCAAGAAGGTGAACTTAGTTTATAAAAAATCTCTTATTCTCTCTCTCTCTCTCTCTCTCTCTCTCTCTCTCTCCCTCTCTCTCTCTCTATACACATTCATCCATTATACTGTATTATTTAGTTTCTAAACCAACTTCCGCAGAGAACATATGGAATATACGTATAATATATTTATATAACATTAAAACTCAAATCTACATTCAGCTGTGTACATTTCTATTAAGTTTTTGAATATAACAATGTTGGATATGTTGCGTAAAATAAAATTTTATTGGTTACTGCTATTATATAATTACTTATATCTTTGAGAATATAAGTATATATCTATTTTTCTAATTGAATTAATAAAGATTATCATCGATAGTGTTAATAATGATAAAATTAATTTTCAGGCATCTCGTGCATCACAGAATCAGCCAAGCACTCAGCAGTTACGGATGCTTGTACAACAAATTCAACTAGCAGTGCATGAAGGATATTTGAACCATCAAATCTTGAATCAACCATTGGCTCCTCAAACTCTGATGTTATTGAATCAACTACTACAACAAATTAAAGTCTTGCAGCAATTACATCAACAACATGCTGTTCAAAACACAATGAAGGGAAGCAATCAGTCGGCGCTGCAAATTAGTGTTCAAATCACGAAAACCAAGCAGCAGATCACCAATTTGCAAAATCAAATTGCAGTACAGCAAGCAACGTACATGAAGCAACAACAGCAACATCCGGCTCCTCCATCGCAGGCATCGGAATATTACAAATCTTCCGTACATGATCCAATGACAGCTCTACAAAACAGTTTCAGCGATATATCAATGAACAAAGAGCCTCCGGTTGTACGTATCAGTTTATGTAAAAAATATGAAATCCTGATGTATGTATATAATCTACATTTTTACTTTATTTTTGACAGAGTCAGCAACAGTCAAGATTGAATCAATGGAAGCTACCATCACTTGATAAAGACGGTGATTTGGTATCGAACGAATTTTCTCGTGCTCCCGGAACTACTAGTAAACCGCCCGCAACACCTGGTGGTTTGACTCAGTCACATAGTAGTCCGAATATGAATCCCTTGCTAGGTCAAGGAGATGGTACATGGTCTTCACGACTCGGCGACAGCGGCTGGCCTGATCCAAGTAACAGCGATTCAACCGATGGAAAGGATTGGCAACCAGGTGGTGCTGCATATACTGATCTCGTACCAGAATTTGAACCAGGGAAGCCATGGAAGGTAATCCATTTCCAATACCGTCAATTATTACTTATATTTGTTATGCCATTTAAATGCAAGAAAATAATGTTCGTAAAAATATATTTAGAAAAATGCGCGCGAATTATTAACACATATAATAAATGCAGCGTATTAGTATTTAAAGCTTATCCAGGTCCACCTATATTTCATTTCATTTTAGGGTACCCAGATAAAAAGCATCGAGGATGATCCTAGCATCACTCCCGGCTCCGTAGTACGTTCTCCATTATCCCTGGCCACTATCAAGGATACCGATACGATCTTTTCATCGAGCAGCAAAACATCACCGCCACCGCAAGCAGCTAATCCCGATACATCGATCCCAAGTCTAAGTAACTCTACATGGACATTTAATCCACCAGTTACCACACCTAGTGCGTTTACTAGGTAATAATTTTAAATTAATGATAGATATATTATTGTGTGTGTTATATTTTTACTTAAACGTATGTTTTTAAAAAATTAATTTGTTACAGCACTTCCAAAAATACATGGGGAGAATCCGCTCCTCCGCCTACTGCTGTGACTTCGGAACTATGGGGTGCACCGATGAGTAAAGCACGCGGTCCACCTCCTGGTTTAAGTAGTAAAGGAGCTACGAATGCGAGTAATGGTTGGGGTGCTGGCTTAGGAAGTGTTAGTAGATCGTCTAGCTCGTGGGGCCTCCAGTCATCCACTGTCAGTAATTCGGGTTGGATGTCCACCTGGCTTCTATTGAAAAATCTTACTCCACAAATAGACGGCTCTACTTTAAAAACATTATGTATGCAACATGGACCGGTTCAAGACTTCCGTCTCTATCAGAATCATGGAATCGCTCTGACAAAATATTCCTCTCGCGACGAAGCAATCAAGGTAACAGTTTATCGCAACTTTTTTTTAATTCTTATAGTTTTAATATTCGTTTGTTAATAAATTGGCTCTTGATAGTTGAAATATTTCACGAGATTATCGATTTTCCTTTTCAGGCTCAGGGAGCCCTAAACAATTGCGTCCTGGGTAACACAACGATATTCGCCGAGTCGCCTGCAGAAAGCGAGGTTGCTGCAATTCTTCAGCAACTCGGTCATGGCGGACAACAGCAGGCTGGCGGTTCCGGAGGAGCCGGTTGGGGCCTTAGACCAACTAACAAAGCTGGGCCGCCGCCCGACACATGGGGAGGCAGCTCTAGTCAACTCTGGGGCGCTCCGCCCACCAGCAATTCCCTGTGGAGTAACGCGGGAATTGACAACAGCGATCAGCAACGAGCAACTCCCAGTTCTCTTAACTCGTACTTACCGGGAGATCTTTTGGGAGGTGAGTCGATGTAGAGAACGAGAGGCCATCCGCCCGAAATCTCATCAGATAATTGAAAAATTCACTTGCTTATTACGCAAGTCCAGATATGCAGCTCGGCTGACGCAAACTTCGTGATCGAATGCGTATTACTTCCCTTCTGATCCCCGCCTCTCATTCCTTTAAGATTACACGGTTACATTTTGTATATCTTAGTATTATCATGTATTGATCAGTGTCTTTGGCTAAAGCGGATACGAGATGTGTCTGCTTTTGTAATCATTGATGATAGAAGATGAGCATGAGAGAGGATGAGGGAATGGGAGGGGGAGCTTAGAGAGTGATAGAGATGGTATGAAAGAAAAAGTGAAAGAGAGAGAGAGAGAGAGAGAGAAAGAAAGAGAGAGAGAGAGAGAAAGAGAGAGAGAGAGAGAGAGAGAGAATGAGACGGACGAGGTCTTCACGAAACGTCAATTATATTGCTAAGAAACGCAATTACTATAACGAGTTACTTAACAAAAATATTACTACCCTCGTATCCGCCTTGAGTAGAACACGCGTAAGCAAAAAAAATCGCAGCGGCATACAGCCAAATCGTGCGATAAATATCTAATTTTACATGACAAACTACACTCTACACACATAACACATTCATAAAGAACACTCGACAAAAAAGAAAGGTACTTGCAAATATGAATTTTACGATCGCGTCATTACTCCGAGGAGATTTACGGATTGCGGAAGATAAGTTGGACCAACTGCAACGGTCTCTTCATTAACATAATGGTGCGTGTATTGCGTGCGATTTGCCACGATGTATAACGACGAAGTGGCGTTCTCGTCGTTCCAAGCCAATCTAGTAAGAATTTCTAATCTGAAGATAACGCATAGAAGAAGGAAGATGAAAAAAAAAAGAACTATTCGCGCTCCCTGCCATTTTACTGTGAATGGCGGGCGCTTTTCAATGAAGATTTATCGGCCAAGGGTCTCTGATCAGGTCAAAGAGTGTTCCATTTTTTGCTGGACAGTTCTGAAGACTGCAGCGAGTATCAAACGTAGACTGTATCAATCTAATCAAAAGAAAGAAACCTTAAAAAACAAGCATTGACGTCGCTGCCTGGTGTTCTGCCCCGATCCCCACTCCCTACTGCACTCTCCGGACCC
Source organism: Mycetomoellerius zeteki (assembly GCF_001594055.1). Lineage (NCBI taxonomy): Eukaryota > Metazoa > Arthropoda > Insecta > Hymenoptera > Formicidae > Mycetomoellerius > Mycetomoellerius zeteki. The sequence goes on from NW_017257280.1 coordinate 293,385, forward strand.
CCCACGAATGTGGAAGAAACGAGGAATGCAGGGATATCAGATCAACTGGGCAACGACGCAACGATACCAAATGTTATCGCAATAACGTAAATTTTATTCTATATTAAATCTAGATGCCACCTGTCGTGCCAATGTCCAGTGTGTCTCTTTACCATTTATTAACGTAGAGTTTAAATGAAGAAAAAAAGAAGAAATACGAAAAAAGGAACGGGGGAAAAACGGTAAGATGAAGATTAGAGGACAAGGGAAGACCGAGAAGTGCTGATGAAATGGCTAATAAATCGATTGAAAGTCGGGTCGTGTTTACATTAAAGTAAACATGAAGACGAGTAATGAACACTACGTACTGATTACCCGTACGTAGCATATTACGCTTCTCATTAGTGATGTTCGAATTCGAGGAATCACAATGATCCGCGTAAGATCGCAACGCGAGTAATGGCGATGTTACGAATGTATGGCATTTATTACGGGCGCATTGCGGAGCTCGGTCTAGGATGAATTAAATTAGTTTTTCTCTTCAACGTCAAAGGTACCTGAACGGACTGATAACCAAACGACGAACAAGCGAACCGTTATTTACTCATGCACAACAATTTTGTTTTTACTTTCCGCTTCTCCGTGTCGGTGAAGTGTTTTGGGAACGTTTCGCAATCAATCATTGGCGCAACCGCGAACGACGTGAAAGAGACGGCTTTTTTTCCTTCGTGAACTGAAAGAGGTAGAAAAAGAGTAAGAGATATATATATATATATTACATATGTAAATATATAAATGAAATTAGAAGGAAAAAAAGAAACAATCACAGGACGCTGTTCAGCGAGACGCGCGCAATAAAAGTGAACAATTACATATACACACACGCTGATCATACACGTTTGCCACGCATGACTGAACCTGCATGCTTGCAAATGTCAAACACGCCAAGCTAAGGAAACGTAACATAGTAGCATTGGTCGACAATGATTCCACCGCTTCCATGCGATCGGTCGATCCTCGCGGATACCGGACCACTATATCCTTTGGCGTATTAGTAAATCAAAAAAGCATTGGGAATTTTTATATTTGTTGCCTTCCAAGGAGGAAGAAAGAGAAGAGGGAAAGAAATTATATGACGGGGTACATCGGTCCATCATGAGGACGCGCGATAAGAAATCCGCGTGGTTCCGCCGGTCATGTCGCTTCGACTCTGTCGGCCAGTGTTGTCATGCGTAATGTTTAATTTTAATATTTTCGTAAGAATGCATAATCTAAGCTATTCATAATTATTGTGCGTAAATACCATAAATAGGGTTCAAGTGGAAGTGGTAAAGAATACGACGATACGATTATGACGACTTATATGAGCTGCCCTGCAAAAACAATACCAGAAAAAAAAACGAAAAAAAAGATAAAGTAGTGGAAGCGCTGCTTATGAGAGTCGTTCTGTACATAATTGTATCGTATTCTTGAGAATAAGCTGTGACGGAAATTGAGAAGACAAACAATTTTTAAGCGATAATACAGGCTAGACAGATTGTAGTATTAAGATGGTAGTATTTAAGGATGATGAAAGTAAGACAATGTGATCGCTTAAATTTTCCCCATCAAATCAATTCCCCATTTATCATATCCATGGATAATAATCTGTCCGTCTGTTACGCCTCTTTTTCCAAATTGGTGTATTTAAGATGGCGGGAAATCAATTTTTAATTAAATTGACATATTTTAATTGAAAATAAATTTCTTACTACACACAATTGCCTTTAAGATCAAAGTTATGACAAGTCTCAGATGAAAGATGAATAGAACTTAAATGTAAAACTGAAAATTAACGAATTAATTTATGCTTCTTGAATTGCGTGATCGCTTATTTTGAAGGGTACGATATAAATCTCGTAAATCTCTCATTACTATGTTATATAGTCACACAGACAACATACCCCTCCCCCTGTACATACATATATGTATATAATATGTATATGTATGGTATAACGCCTCCTTACATTTTACTTAACAAAAATTAGCAGAGTGCGATAAGTAGAGTGGGAATATGCGGAATAAGGTATTAGGTATAAAGATAATTATTATATGAACTTATGCTGCACGCTTATGCTATATATCCTAAATTTATAATTACTGAATTACCGATACTGATAACTAGATAACAATAATTGTCTTTATGGGTGATAAGTTCTGACGTAAATTGGCTATAGAATTTGCTGAAAGAAATCTTTAAATAATTATTTTAAGAAGTTTAAAAAGATTAACTGAAAAGATAGGCATTTTTAAACGGGGCAAGTATACAATGGCGTTCTATATAACAGTTCTATAATAGATTTTAAGGATGTAAAGATAGAATTAGAATATAAGTGTTTGAAGACTTAAATTCATGAATGCAGGTAAGCATGAGCGATGGAGTGAATGAGGTAGAATGAGAGGCAAATGAGAGAGGATGTCAATAAGAAAGCAGATGCAGCGAGTGAACGGTTATAATGGAATATAATAGAAAATAGAGGGAACGAACATAGAAAACGAAAAGTAAAAGTAAAATCCAATTGCTTTCACAAAATGGACCGTGGTATGAAAGTGAAATATGCGAATTATTCGTTTGCATTTCTCAATACCTGCAGACATGCGTTTTCATTACAATTTTCTTCTTTGCCTCGGTAAACATTTTAAGTGCAAGGTAAGTTAGCGCATGCTAATTTACAATATGAGGAAGGCTAATTGAGGGATTGAATAATATTTAAAGTATGAAGGGCCGTTAATTTTGAAAATCAAAGGAGAATTTTTCTCCGAGTTAGCCAAGATGATCGGACAACCTAACATTATATTTGTTGTGATAACAGTGATTAATAGCCAAGGTATTTTATATTTAGGTGTTTAGGGTCTCTTACGTGTGAATAATGAGTAATCCAGTGCGTATAATTCAATGGGTTTTAATATTAATACTATAAAGTTTAATGAATAAATTTCAATCGCGTACGTAAGTAATAACAGTAATAATAATATATAATAATAATATCTCTATAATAATGATTAAATTAATGATAAAAGTCAACTAATCAGGAGTCAGTAAACTGATCAAGAGTCAGCGAAAATGAAAATGAATTATTGACTTTGATATATGTAGAGATATATATATATATATATATAAAGCTCCCAAAAGGTGCAAAGTGCGTACTTGTAAATGTGCGTGCGTGAAATTTGTGCGTATATATGGCGTATATAATTGACTAAAATACAATCGATCGATCGTCGCAATAAAATAGTATGAAACACGCACTAGGTGCGTGCGAAAGAATACTGCGCATTCACATACCGTGTTAAAAGTACGCGCGCAATACACATATGTGTATTGCGCGTACTTTTAATGCAATGAGGTGATAAGGGAATAATATGGCAATTACAATTTTTAAACGGTAAATACTTTAACAACATGACGCATGTAGCCGATCGCTTAATTATAATTTAAAGCAAGTTAACTTTAATCTTTCTAACTCTCGTTGCCTTTCATCGTTCAATACATTTTACACACGATAGCTACACAGACACAGACATACAAACATAATATGCAATCGCGAGATGATAATTAAATTCGATGAAAATGGACTGATTAGCGGAAATAAGATAACTAAATTTGTTAATTTACACAGATACACACGCGCACATACTTTGCAAATGCTTGGTACAAAACAGTCGTTTTATTGATAATTAATAGCAGCTAAAGAGATGGAAAAATTACGGGAAATAGGAAAAGAAAAGTATATCGACAAGATCGGAGAGACATAAGGATAAATGATTTGTATCATTTTGATAGTGTGAGATTCACATACTTTCATTTTTAATTTACCTTTTAATTTGTACATATATATATATTGAACACAGTTTATATATTGTTTAATTTTTGTTTATAACATTGATCAAATTGAAGCACGGAAAAATGAAGTTTTTCAGTTTTTAGAAATACGTTTACCTTGATTTTTTATGCTGTAATTTTATGTTATGATATTTTATCACATTAAAGCAAAATATTTGTAACTAATCTATAGCTTATAGGATATTTGTTTTGTGCCGGAGATACTTCAAAGTAAAGAAAATGATCGTGGAATGGCAGTGCTTTTTAATATCTGTTTCGCTCATTGTATTAATATCCCTGTGAATAGAAAATAATACTAAAAAGCGAATGTTTCAGAAAAAAATATCATTACTCGAAGTATGTCGTATGTGATAACGCAAATAATCCTACAAATTGTATAACCGAAACAACGATACCAATAAGATACTTTTTCGATAGAGAGGAAAGTTGAGATTTTATCCCGTAATTTTTCAACCGTAATTGTTCGTAAACAAGAAGGTTCGCATTTATAGCCGGAGCGACAATCGCTTCATATCAATTTGTAACGATAATGGTACAAATAATCGTATAATATAACAGTATTTTAATGTTTATATCGCACGCGATAGTTGTGCATAACATATGTGCAATAGCTCTCGAAGCCGCTTATAGATTGTATGAGTTATATTAATTGTAGAATTATATTAATTATTAATTAGAATATATTGCACTGCTGTTACACCATCATTCCGCTTTTTCCGCTTTCTTTTTCTACGCGAACGATAGTCTTCGCTTGTGTGTGTGCCTTCCCTTTTTCTTTCAAGCGTTATATAACTATTTAAGACCGATCATTGCATTCTTCGCTTGACGTTTTTATAGAGCTTGACTTGTGACGATGGATGCTATCGTTCTAACGTAATTTTTTAAGTCATTGTTACGAGGAATCAATGTCGAAATCGCGCTGTTAGACGAGTATTTCCTTCCACGTGACGACGGCTTTATCGCTGCGACAGTCGTCGTTAGAGCGATTTGTCCATTCGATAGAGTCGCGCGTGACAGTCGCGATTTTCTACAGCCGTGATCTCGAGATGCAGCTGTGGTCCGTAAGAAGGATAAAAAAGAATATATCTCAGGTTTCTGACCGGTATTATCGTGTTATACCATACCACTTAGCGTACTACAGTACAATGGCAACTAGCTGTCGTACAGTATTAGCTATTACGGAAGGCTAGTACGGAAATATCGTAATATCGTATTGTCAACTTACGTAACGAGGATCTGTCGTGGACCATAATTGATTCAGGCGATATAGTGGCTGCAGCTAGTCATGGCTGATCATCTCCCGTGCGCGTTGATTCTTCTTAGGCACCAAGTCGCCCGAAAGTCTCCAAAGTGCATTGAAAATGAAATCCTTCAATTAGATCACGTCTGTAGATATATTAAAGCAGGAGTAGTTTAATATATCCGCTCTGTCTCTCTATTATTACTTGAAAACTAATCCTAATCGGATTCACATGTATAATCAAATCGGAACCGAGTAGATCGTTTACTTATTACGTTAATTATTTCAGAAACACACCGTTTTACGATAAATAATTACTATGATGAAAGCAAGTTTAATTATTTGAAAATCAAGAGGAAATCTAGTAAATTCATTCACAATGGCTATAGTAATTGCTCTTTACTTAAGAAAGTGCTGTCGCGCTTGCATTTAGTCCCGAAAATCGATCCCAGGAAATTGTCCTCTCCAAAACTTGTCTACTGATTGTACATATCGATTCATGTCCGTGTTTCTAGATAATTGCGTATGTCGTTGCATAAACATAGTTTACGCACAACTATACCATATTTGCTATATATATTAGAGAACTACGTCTCGGTAATTATTTTAGTCAACTTGCTTGAGTATCGAATATCGTTGCATTTTCGCACCATGTGTTTCCTACTAATTGAGTCATTAATTTATTAGTATCGTGTATATCTATGTATATGTATATAGAGCGTGCATTTCGTTTCCACTTGATATCGTACACTGGAATTTTATGTCCAAACAGAATACGAGAGCAGGAGATACGGAAGTATCCTATGAAGAGAATCAAATAGTCCTGCGTTGAACTTTGTCAACAGTTAACTAATTAATGAATTAAATCTTTAACAAGTCTCTTCGGATGTTATTGTTCCATAGATATAAGAGAGAAAGTTCAGTTATTCGGGATTAGCGTTAATCGGTTAATTGTTTGGCAAGCAGCTGACTTAGAAGATGGACTAGGAATAAGCGACTCTATATTTCCTAGGAATTTTCAGAGGTTGATGAAAAAGAATCTAGAAAAGATTTGAACGATAGTTAGTGGAAGCGTTTGGTATTTCAAGCAAAGTATTCCTTTCAATCGTTGACTTCCCTTGTAAAAAAATACTACTGAGCACTACTAGTGTGCAGTAGTATTTTGAGGCACTACTGCTATAGTGTAGTAGTACAGTAGTACTTTTTTTAGGGTATATCCGCGTTTCGGTAAGATACAAAATGCAGGAAACGAGTATGCGTCACAGAAACTAACTATTAATAACGCTATTAAAAAAAAGCACTTTTAGAGACTCCATGAACACATTGTAAGTGACGAACTCCATTTGCATACTCCTCTTTATAGGAGTTCGCGTCATTTTCTTCTTACGGGACTCGTTTTCCGTAAGAAGGAAATAACGCGGATCCCTATAAATGGGCATATGCAAATGAAGTCCGTCACTTACTCTTAGCTCGATCAGAGTGTGCTCATGGAGCCTTTGAAAGTGTTTTTTTTAAAATACTCTTGTAGAAAAGTACTACTACGCAGTAATATTTAGTGGCATTGCTGTATTACTACACTCTATAGCAGTAGTGCAGTAGTGCCTCAAAATACTACTGAGCATTAGTAGTGCTCAGTAGTATTTTTCTACAAGGGTTATATATAAAATTATTCAAGATTTCCAGTTCTTGTCTTGGGTTGTTCGATTACTGAACAACAGTATTATACCTGGGACACATTACACTCGCAAACACATGTACACATCCATATAAGATTTATGATATTAATTTCGTATCGATAATCGGACTTCGAAGTCTATGATATTAAACTCAAAATTATTTATAGTGCTTGTTTATAGTCACATATAAACAATTATGTTCCAAAATTTCTAGTCTCACTTGTCACGCGCTCATACAGAACAAATTCCTCATTTATTTGGTATTATTCGTATATTTTTAATATGAATTCTTGTAGATAGATCAGTGATGTTATAAGCTTACCATGTTATTTCCTATGCGACTAAAAGACACGTTGAAGTACTTATTAGAAACATAAAAAAAAGAACCACTCCGCGGAAAAAATTACTTCGAAGAAATAGCACTTAAATATCTTGAGAGATAAAATTACTGAATACTTGTTTCGTTTGCGAACAACTGGAATAATACTTGGAAACTGTATTCGCAATCGGGATTTCGATATTCATTCGAATTCCAAAGGACACGCATTGTATGCCTTAAAATTCATAAATTAGATGAATAATAGGTGTAAATGTAAAATTAAATAAATATAAAATCTAAGAGCTTAATAAATAATCGTATGTTAGCATGGTAGAATTATAGGTAGTTATTGTATGCTTGTGATTGGTTTATTTTAACACATTATCTGTAGTGAAATATTCCACATTTTCTAAGGAATTGTTTAATGATAGATTAACGCTTACAGATTTATCATCAAAATTGAAAACTCGGAATATTTTATTACTTTTAGATAATGCGTTAATCCTTAAAAATGTATCGAGAACTGCATAAAAGGTTTCATACGATCAGCATTTAACATATTAAAAAAAAAGGATACTCTGAAAAGCATCCAAATCAATTTCTTGTAATGTTACATTTATATGTCATTATTTTAAAGCATTTTTATTAAATTTTACATTTCAAGTTATGTTGTAAATTTTATATAAATATTTTTCAGCCTTTTTTTTTCTCTCATGTTCATAAGCTGCACATAATTTGATGTGATATCATTGGGTTGTAATAATTTTATTGGCTCATTAAATCAGGCACCGATTTAATCGTGTGGATGTAATGTTGCGCAATGCGTTTATTTAATATTTATAGCAGATGAATATATCCAAAAAATTCGAGTCTTCGCGTACAAAACAAACTGTTTATTGTGAAACATGCGTATCGTTATTATAACTAGAATTGTTTGTAAGCATTAGAGACTGAATATTCTGTGTATGAAAATGAGCAGTAGATAGAATCCTGTATGTTGAGCTAGTAAAATAATATCTTATATTAGTATATGATTTATAAAAAAAATATCTTAAGTTATCCTATTTATGGACTTGTAAAAATAAACGTTTTAGATTAAATTTATCGGTTTTATTTTATTTTTGTTTTATCTTCGTTTATCATATATTTTGTTAAATATATACGAAACGAACACAATTCAGCCTAAATATCCTTACACGCGAGGAATTGAAAAATGTCAAATAAATCGTGAAACCATGCGATCCAAGCATTATACGCCATCGATCGGCGTGTCGTAAATTCCCATTGGAAGGAAGCGACACGTTCGCAGTCTATAGAAAAGTATAGATTTTTCCACCAACTTCGGTATTGAGGAACGAAATAGTCACTGCGGTCTCTTCCCCTCGAATGAGGATACACAGTATTACAGCCCGAAATATTATTCCAGATGTTTTGCGCGCGAAAACGAGTATTCGTGTTGTTGTTAGAGATCGGATATTGGCAAAAAGTAAAAAGGGCACTAAAGAATAAATTCCAAAACAGAATAGATATAGTAAACTTCAAGCTATAAGAAATCAACCAATCGTAATCGATTATTCTTCTCATATTTAATTATGATTGGCTAATATTTTATGACTTAAAGCTTACTACACCTATTTCGAGACTAAAATTAAGGTTTAAATGTGTTGTTTACAATCTGCGTAAGTTAATCAGCGATTATTCCAAGCTTTTGTCCCTAGGGATGAACTCTCGTGACCAATTTCTTAACAATGTAGTTTAATTTTAATCTTGGTTTAACTAACTCTTTATCTTTTTTTACTTCTAAGAATTAAAAAAGGTTGAAGAATAAGTTAAATCGAGATTAAAGTTAATCTACATTGGTAAAAACGGGCATTAGAGTGTCTCGCACGCGAACGGAATATTCTTAAGACCCACTGCGAAGTCCTCTATGAAACATTACTTATTTCTTACTCGAACGCATTTTGTCATTAACTTAATAATATATATTTAAAGCGTGTGACACGAAGCGTCAACTTAAAAAAAATCTAACATTGGATTCCTCGAGCTGCAATGATCTTCGTGGGCCACATTTTGTTTTCAGTTATCGATATACTGAAATTCGGCGAGGAAATCGATCGCGACGTCGATCGAAAAGACAAACTGGGAAAAAGTAGAAAAAGGACGAAAGAAAAGACAAAGATCGGTATTCGCCGCATACTGTATTCGCACGTATATACGCACACATTGCACGCGCGCCTATTGTCGTAAGGTGTAAAATTTGATATAAGAACTCCTTAGCTTTTAAGCGACGTTATTGAGGAGATAAAAAGAAAGAAGAGGAATTAACATACCCACATACATACACCTACACATACATATACATCTGCAATGTGATATTCTCGTGTCTTGTCCGATAAGACAGACGTTCATTCTAACGAGTATAGTTGGCGTTTGTCCTTCTTTTTTCGCGTTAGTCAGTAAGGTATATCTATAATATATATTTAAGGGAAACTCTACATATATACGTAAGAGATAATCCGGGAGTGTGTGTACGTGTTCGGAAATTTTGCGGATAAAGAAAAGAGAAAAATGCAAAAAAAAAAAAGAAACCCGTGTGACAGAGAAAACGACCAAAAATGTGCGAAACCGAGAGGTATGCAACATAATTTCGCGTTTTAGGGTAGGTAACTATCGGGGGAACTATCGTCACGAGATCCAAGGGATGCGTCTTCTAAGGACTCCATCTCCGTTCGTTCTTCCCCTCCTCTCCTCCCGTTTCCACTTCTTTTCATTCTTTGGGCAAAAGTACTATGCTCTCGCGTGGAAGGTTGTAAAAGTGCTCTCGCGAGCTTCTGTTCCACTCAATCTCAATCTTTGTAAAAGTATAGTGAATTAATTGTAACGCAACTTTTAAGTTTAAAGAGTCTTATTCTACTTACATATCCGTGATTCGTAATTTCACGCACGTCTATGTACGCTGTATTGTTCACGTTTAGTATACCGTCGAATGAAATGACTTTTTCCTGTATCGAGATGTCTACGATCGTACGTTGCGGTACGCTGTACAACGCGACAGTAGCTGCGTCGCGCTGTCTTCGACTTGCGACGTGCGATCGTACGGAAGATGAAGCGTGGCTGTTGAGGTAAAACCGCAAGTCAGAATTACTTGTAATTTTTCATTCATCTTCTCTTCCCGAAATTCCACTAAAATGTTTGCGACAGCCGATCAAACACATCACCGTTATTATTTGCTTTTACTGCATTAATTCTTTAGATACGCGCGCGTTTAACGTGAAATAGTGTCTTATTCATGGATAAGTTAATTTTACATTTTATTCTTAACTGTAGCAACGTGCCTTTGGCACCGCTAATTTCGTTTTTACATCTATGCTATACAATAACCGTGTTCCAATATGCACTGCCAATACTGAAAATCTATAATTTACGTCACGTATGCAGTAAATTTTCAGTACTGGTGGTACATACATATATATCCAATACGATTTCATTTACATATTCTGCATAGAATTAGCTGCAGCCTGCTGTGTTTCGATGTACCTGAAACCGGTGGTAAGGGTTTTATAAAACATCTCGTAATTTTGCGTGTAAAACGCGAACGTATATTTCTAGCGACGTATGTACTATCATCGTCCGTTTAGTAGGTAACAGGGATTTGTGACAAGTTCCATTCACGGGTCCGTGCATCGATACGAGAAATCCCTTTACGATATCGCGCTATGAAACACTACAAAACGTCAGTCATGTAGATCATCATTGGGGACGTTTTTTCCGCTGTAGATCGAAACAGTGCTCTTTGCCCGTCCCCTTAACTCTCCTGCCTTTACCTCGTTTCGTTCATATTAACCGGGGGTGGTGTCTTCAGCCTAATTCCCCCTAAAAAATATATTGACGGCTGTCGCTCCCGGGGGGTGAAGAATAGTCTGCAAAATTCTAAGTGTGTCACATGCCATCTTAGTCCATAAGCGTTCATACTTATTTTTCTATATTGTATAAAAGTATAATCGTTTTATCGTGTATAGTTCGTAACGCTCTGTTAGTCATCATAGTTTTTCGCCATCGTGTCTGCCGAGTCTGCCTTGATTCTATCAATCTCCATTTTTCCACACTATATATATCCTCATACGTTGACACAGTGTCTTAGATCGCCTAATTTCTTCTCGTAATCCGTTCGGGTGACTTTATCGAAAGACCGCCAGCGTCTTCTCACGGTGAGAAGGATGATGTGTGCTAATTAGTTTTCCTCCTGTTGCTTAAATATTGAAATTATAACGCGTTAAACAAGAGTGTGACTCCAATTGATCTTTCTTTCCAAGTGATCTTTCGTGCTTTATCAAAGGATATCGATACTCGTTTCGCACCGTCGAACGAGGTAATCGTAAGGACCGCAAAGAAACCCAAAATTCAAACGATACGTATTAAAGTGCGACGTGATATTAAATTAATTATCAACTGAAGGTTATAAATTAACTATTGACTAAGATCGTGGTAGGTGTGTAATAATTAATAAATTTTAACAGAGTAATTGGAAAATATCTGTATTCATTTGAGGGCATTTAAAGGAATTCTTATAGGAATACTCTTTTGACAAGGTGTTACTTCTACCTTGCGATTTTTAATTATTTCTAAGATTTCTCCTTGGATGCGTGTAATCGACTGAGATTACGACCAAAATACTTGTTTCGATATTAAGCTATAAGAAAGATGAAATTTTATTTTTTCACGGATCTCGGCGTCTTTAAATTATTTTTAAGGCTTCCGTTCGCAAATGCGAGCTCTTCGAGTAAATCGAATTGAAATTAATAAGATGATAAGATATTTTTTTGTTTCTCGATATTAAGCTCATAAATTCACTGTATAATCTTATTCTGGTTTTTTTATTGACGTTTTGCGCTCAAGTTTATTTTTATAAATGACTTAGGAAATGCTTTATACATCTTGTTTTTTACAAATTATATAAGGAAATTGTACATTAAATAGTCATACGGTAAAAAACCATCCATATCCTCTCTATCGACCTAAGAAACAGTATCTATCTAAAAGTTTAAAGATATTCTCAAGAATATAATTCTTTTTTGTATCGTCCTTGTATAATCTTTATTATTTTATGATTAATTGTATATTCTTTAATTGTCGCGAATCTGAATAAATTCTAATTTATTTGTATTACAAGCTTGGTATATGATTTTGTTTTCAATGCAATAAAATATAAATGATTATAAGACGATTCGTTATATCGTTGTTTTCCGCCGCGCGCAATGCATTTCATTTTATCGTTATTAACATCCTTGATTTATGCAAGATTTAATCTCGTAATTTTGCGGACGGAATGGACAATGTTATAATGTGACAGCAATTAAAATGTGAATCACAATAAGATTAAACGCTTACGAAAGCGATAATGCGCTTCGTGTTAAAACGAGAGTTTCCTGTACATATGTTTCTGCTATTATTTATTCGGTTACATCGTAGAAATGAAGTTATAACATCAGTACTAATTTTATTAATTCTAGTTATTTATTGCTTAGTAGTAATTTTTTGCTATCCTCGATAATTATACTTTGTGTTCCGTAATAACAATCTCGATGCAATCTATAAGTGCCCGTAAACGTTATCAAGGCGGTCTCATTGTGTGTATCTACTAAAAGCTTATTAAATCTATAAGATAATCTCTTGTCTTATAAAAGTATAAGATTATCCATAAGATAATCGCGTCAAAAACGTCTACCTTCACAATAATAAAAGTATAATAATAATAATAATAATAATAATAATAATAATTATAATAATACCATATATAATACTAATGATAATATTAATAATAATAATAATGTTAGCAATAATGGCTGTCTAATTTAGCACTTTGTGTAACCTAATGGCTGTCTATGTAATTTAACGTAAACTTTAAAAGGTAATTACTTTCCAAAAACTGACACAATCCGCTTCGGAGGCAATATCGCGCGCGACTGATCGAATTTATTAACGCGAACACGCCCGATCGACGCCAATTAATTAAACCGAAGTCTTGCTAATCTGCGCGTTCTGGATCTCGAGGAAAGGAGGAATTACGATCTAATACCGTTACCGACAATAATGACCCGGAAGTGATATTCGCGTGATGCAATTTACATACAAGATATGTACCTCGGATAAGCGACTAACGATGCTTTGTAATATCGTGCAATAATTCTGTCGCCCGTAATAAAAAAAATATCAGCGATGAAATTATTGTGCAGTGATATCGATTGACGTTCGCATCGTTTATAACAGCCTTTCTATGCGTAAACGGCTACTCGATATTAACGATTTTTCTTCCGTTCTTTTTCGCATTTTACCGCTTTATAAAATAATTGATTATTATTATCAATTGCAACGTGTTCCCTTCCTTTCGGGTTGTCGGTGATACCTTAAGTTTACGTGTAAGAAACATTTCGTCGTATATCAGGATCGCGATTTCAGGTTTAATTCGTCATATGACTTAAAGGTAACACCTACGGTATTGTGATATCTTTTCCAATATTTATCTTTAAAAAATTGTGCCACTGTAAAGGAATGCATTTGAAACGTGAAGGAGACACAAGATAGAAACGTATGTCTGCGCGTGTACATTTCTATGAAATAATTTCGAGCGTACCGGGTTAAATATATTCAACGATGTTGCTTTCCCCGTAAATTCTCGTCTTCGCGATATCCTGCAATTTCATAGGCTGTCATTAAAGCCATTTATCGCGGAATTGAAACTGCTACTGGTATTGTCACTCTATTATTATTAACACCGCGATGCGCTGTTACTATCGCTGATATTATTGGTATTACTCTCGCTGCTGTGTTACTATTGTGTCACCATTACTATTTATTGCTACCGTTACTATTACTATCACTATTGCTACTATTACTATTATTATCGTTACGGTTATTACTGCTAAACTATTGCTGCTGCTCCTATGTACCACCATTATCGTCGCTAATTACCGCCGCTATACTTACGTCGTCGCAATCCGCGCGCATTTTCGTCTCCAACGTGCAAACACTATTTTGACGTTTCTACCGCTTGGAATGGCGCTATTTGAGCTCTCGTAATTGTTAAGTACAAAAGTCACTCTAGTTTAGGATAAATAAATTAACGAGAGTTTCTTCATTATTCTCACGGGTCGGAACAACGCTTTGTCTACCTCCGAAGCGCTGTAATAAAGCCGCAATACTTCGCTCATTTTCTTACGGAACGGGATCAGCTTTTCTGAAGCAGCGTTTCATGCTTCGCGCGTCGAGTTGCGTTCGACAATTACTATATCCTTATTTTTCGACATATATCCAGTTTTGTATCCGACTCGCAAGACAAATTTTAAGTTTATCTATAAATCGTGTAAGACGTCGGGGAGACGCTGCACTTTAAAGTAAGCAAGCAGATTATTTAAGGGTTATGCGAAACCGCTGGGGTTCAGCAACGATCACAACCCTTCGCAATCCAAGTATTGACGTGAACACTACGTTTTATGACGTAAGTCAGTAAAACGAGTAAATGGTACGTTGCCACAAGTATAAACCTAAATTCAACAATATTTACAAACTCATTATCCGTAATGTGAGAACGTGAGAGCTCATCTCCGTAGAAAATTACCTGGATTGCTAGATGGTCAATTTTGGTTTCGCGACCGAGAATCTCTGCGTTTGCTGCAGCATCGCGCAAGCGACGACTGCATCTCAAAGGACTTCACTTGGACTTTCGCTCGTTCTTCTGGATCACTTCACATTATCTTCCCTTGTGCATTAGTTTCGTTTACCTTGGACAGTCGTAATATCTGCTAAGTATCACCTGTCTAATAAGCGTCAGCGCGTTTTGCACGCCAGTGCAAATAAATAAATTCATAAAACTGGAGAAAGGGGAGGGATGAAAAATCGAAGAGATAAGGCGGCAACACAGAGTCTGCTTATTGTCTGCGTAATGCATAATGCATAAGAAAATGAATTAATCAAAGTCCTTCGTTTCCTTTCATGAAATAAGAGATTCCGATTGGTTGATTTTCTTATGTCTTATGCGTTATGCAAGAATCTGTGCGTCTGGATGCCTATATATGTCGGAGACCGAGGCTGGCCACGTTCATGCCGATTCTGTTATACGATCGCGAACGAAGTCGCGGATAAATACACCTAGTCATCGACTTTCGTGAGCGCCGTTTGTAGCTTTTTGCAGGGCTTTTGTCTAGCGATAGCCTCTCTCTCGTCGCTGGTCTGTACAAATTTCGCCCAGCGATTCTCTCTGTGTTCTTGCGACCTCGAGACGAGAGTTTTTCGAAAGGAATATCAAGTATCTATCGCGAAGAAAAAAGACGCAGTCGATGTTGCCAGTCGCACTCCGATACAATCATCTCTGTTTAGAAAAACAGGGAGAGTCTCTTCTTTCCGATCGTCTTGTTGTTCCTCGCCGTTAATTAACTTCTAACCGATGTAATGCAAAGATTTATCTATATATTGGTGTATCCATATATGTTATTGGTGTAAATAGTATTGGGCATCAAATTTCGTAGATCCGCAAACGGAAGAAATTAGAAATACAATTTAACAATAACATGGATGAATTTTTTTTAAATAATTGCAAATAGGATCTTGTAAGTTGGTTAAGGATCAATTGAATATGACGCTAAGTTGAATCCGCGAGTCTTGATTCCTAGTGATTATTGAAGCTATCTTGGGTTTGTAATCCCACACTTCCTTGTGATTCGCACGATGGTGACGGGATCGATTAAGCAGCATTATCTATAACGACTACAATAAATGTGCAATATATACATGTAACAAGCATGAATTTATAGTGGTATTTCTGTATTCTGTACCTCTAGAATTTATCTACAATTAGATTTTAGCTTTGTACGTTAATTCGTTTGGCAGTATTTTTCAACGGAAGATCTCTGAAGAAAGAAAACAAATGTCCGAATTTTCAGAATCTTATTTTGAAAATTTGGAAAGTCCAAACGTGGCCAACAATCTTTTGTTTTTAAAACAAAATTTCGCAGTAGGGGAAAAGAGAATCTGATTATCGAGTGGGTGGAATCGCATGATAGAAATTTTTTTGCTCTTGAAAGGTATGATTTTAACATAAGATTATGGACGTACCACTGTACTTATTCATCGCGATATACTGTCCAATGCCAGCCGACAGCCGCGGGATTGTAAATCGTATCGCGTTCTTTCGACCTGTGACCTAAAAGGATCTGTCGACTTCTTAACTCGCTCGATATTAATCATTACGCTTCAAGGGATTTAAAGTCCGAGTCCTCTTTCCGAAGGACGAAGGAAAATCGAAAAGCGAATGCGCTAACGATCGAATTAAATGGCCGATGACTTCGTAAGATCGATCGCGAGCGCGCTTACGAGGGATCAATAAAAGTAACTTTGTCGATATCAATTCGCACATATTTTTCGATCGTATTCTAATCTAGACAGAAGTTCGAAAACGAAATATCGCTCTACCTAGTCGGTTCTTCTTCTAAAGAAAATGAGAGAAAACAAAGAGAAAAAAAAGACATTCTTTTAAAAAGACGCGATGTACTTTCGTGTATTTTGACACACTGCGTGAGAAAACGTGAGAAACTGGAAAGTGCTTTGTGATAATACAGTCGATCTTGACTACTACTGATTAAATTCCCGCTAATCTCATTCTTACGAACATTATCGACGCTCGACTCACTGTCAATCTCGACGTGTTAAATGTAGGGATTATAGTGAGCTTCAAGTGTTCTCGTTCGTTCGGAGCGATGTCGATGTGATCGCGAATTATTGAAGTTACGATTTGAGAGACGTTTGATGCCCGGTATCGAGTCTGCTTGTCTGATATCTGGGAGGGAACGGTCGCCAAGAATATTTCTCGTGTAAAATGTGAATTTTGCGCGCGTCAGGCAAAACCATACAACAAAAATGTTAAAATGGTATAATAATGGTATTTGATGGGACTAGCTCTCTCGAATCTTTCTTTTCTGAATTTTTACGTCCCTTCATTTCATCTATACGGATCATCGTTATCGATAGGATGTTCAAATGATTAACAATCTCGAGATATTCTTAAAAGAAGTCTATGTACTAGTCAATTTTTCGAATGATTAAATATGTATTGAGTCAAACAGAAATTATCAATAGTTATAAATTTTTTCATATTTTTTTTATTTTGTACATACAAAATTTTAATATTTGTATTAAACTACTGCTAATATTGCTTGAACAAAGACTATGAGAAAGATAAAATATTAAATTTATGAGAATATAAATACTAATTAAACTGATAATAATAATTGAACGAATTACACATTTACTAAAACAGCATTACAAATAACAAATATTTTATCAAAATAGGATTGATGTATCCGGTTCAGAATAAGAAAAGTCGCGATATCTCATCGATGCAGCGCGTTTGCACCATGCACCATTATTGCATCAGAGCGTACAAGTCATATTGCTGAACCTGCCGATGTTATTTACGGATCGGAATTTTATACGGATCTTCAAAATATTAGACCGTTCTATCCTCGCGTAGATTCCGAGCGTCTGTACATGACATCGTGAACGGAAGAGTTATTACGGCGAAAAATTAGTTCTCTCGCTCGAAGGAATTTCGAGCTGCTTTTGACTCGAATTCACCGCGCGCCTCGCACGTTTCCCCGTGAATGACGGTGAAAGCTCTCTCGCTCTCGACGAACACGTCGCCCTGAATTTCCCCGGTCGACTGAGCCCCCTCGAGTGTACAGGGTCAACAAAGGTTAACCGTAGACTAGTCGCGGAAAATAACGCGACTGAGTCAAACGCGGCACAAAAGCAGCACGAACAAACAGAGTTGCGATTGCAATTTGAGAAAGGCAAAGATCGAGTTTCGCTCGGGATAACATGAATGCGGCGACGATGAGACTCGCATTTTTTTTTCTCACGTTAGTACGAAATTTTTTTGCAAGTGGTGCAGATCCAAATGTCAATGAACAGCGCGAATTAAATTTCAGACTTTAACAATCGTTAATCGCATCGCGAGGGCTTTACGGTGAACGATAATGGACGGAGAACACTCGACTGCGTGGGCACGTAGCACGTAGGAAAGTACGAGAAAAAGAAAGAAAAACGTAAAAAAAAAAAGAAAGATAACGAAGAACAAAAAGAAATTGCGGAGCTTGAGAACGGACGAGCGGACGCATTCAATCCGTGACTTTTAAGGTGTAAAAGCTATTTAAGTAACGATAAGTCTAACACTTAGGCGCTAAGTTACTAATCTCGTAATGGTAAACTAAAATGGCGAGTATTTTTAATAGTAACTAACTCTTCTAAACGAGAGACACCTAACGAACATAATCAAACGTCCTTTATGTATAAGTTATGAATACTTTGCCTTAATATTTTTATCCGTGTGAGAAGAATAGAGAGAGAGAGTGGGGGAGAGAGAGAGAGAGAAAAGAAGAGCGAAAGAGAGAAGTCGAGATGTTGCGAAAAGAAAGTCCATTTGCATTTGCTGACCACATGATTGCATTCACAGAGAAACAAATTCCTAGGGAATAGCAGCAATTAATTGTGGCCCCTTCTCTTCTCAAGTTTTCCTTTCATATCCTTTCCCGTTTACGAAACTGGAAAAAAAAAGACAAGCGCACACATACACATAGAAACATGTATGCGTGCATACGCATTACACATAATGCAATCGTGAGATTTCGCGCAGCAAACTCGTCCCTCGCGCGATCTTTCAAATAGGATATTAGATCGACGAAGTGGCCTTAAAACCCCGAACATAATGACGCCCCCCCCCGCCCCACCCCGTATGACTCTTCTTCGTGAAATTCCGTTTAGTATTCTTCATCGTTGAGCGTATCATAAAATACCTCGATGATGTTGATCTCGTCGTTTTTGTCCGTTTCAAGATAGTGCCTCTTGCTTTCTTTACTATCTTGCCTGAAAAACGTGCAGTCCTGCGATATTTTTCAATACTGTCGCGTTTCGTATCGTTGAAATGCTTTCTTTATCTCTCTCGTGGGATAAGAACACGAAACAAGTTTGACGCAAATCTGGGAGACGATTCTCTTCTTACATAGTAGATACAGAACAGGTTGGCAATTGTGATATCGCTTTGTACGATTAAGTAACTTTTTTTTTCCAACCCTTTGCACTCGAGAAGTCAGTCGGGCGTCGAAGCTCTCATGGCTTGTACAACAATTGCGAAAGATTATACAATATGTGATCGAGCGGTCCCGCGCCAAGACGAGAAATACAAAATGCGGACAAGGATTATCAAATGCTCAAAGGATATACGCTTTTTTCGACTAAATCCGACACTCTCTGTAAACGAATATCCTCTCGCGGCGTAAAGCGGGATGTATGACGGAATATAATGATCGCTAGCCGCTACGGGTAGTAACGAATCGATTGACGAGTGAGCTCTTGGGTACTAGACTCGGCTATATATCATCCTCTCACGACTGAAATTTTACTTTCCCAAGTAAAATCGCGTAGTTCAGGCTCGCCGCGCGCGAAATACGTTCTATTGCAAGAAACACGTAGATATAGTTCGAGGGGTAGACGTCGCAGCGTGTATACGTACGTTTGACGACTAAGCTTCCTCACTTAAGGAATAGGGGAACTAATTGTAAGTACTATCGTAGGTGACAGACCTTTGTTTCTCGTATTACGTTTTTCTCGCTGTCGTGTAATCGATGTAGGGTATTAAACGATTAACGTTAATCGCGTACATCGTCTTTGGATTAACGCCTTTCGCCGCGACGCGAAGAACAAGTCTATATATCCAATTGAAGGGAAAAGAAAAATGAGGAGGAAGTCTATAAAAAGAAAAAAAAAAAGAGCAAAAAGAACTGAGTCAGTAGGAGGTGTGACGTAGACGCACTAGTGTTCTTTCCGCTCTGAAACGAATCTGTGAAACGCCAACATCCCTATGCTCTAGACAAGTACTTTTCAAATGTGACAATGTAACCGTATATGCTACATATATATGATTTTATTATTAAGTATAAGTAAATGAATTTAAACAAAAATTTATATATTATATATCTATATATATATACGCAGATATCAATAATATAAAATTATATTTAACCGGCGGTACTATATAATATATAAATATATATATAATAATAAAAACACATGGATGAATATATGAATATATAGATATATATTATTATTGTCGTCATTATCGTTGTAATCATCATCAGTGTCATTATCATTTTACTCTTTATCGTTATTATTATTATTATTATTTTATTATTTTTATTGCTATCAAGCGAGCATTATTGTGAGTATAACATTATGCCAATTATACACACGAACGTGAGTATTAAATAAAGCTAGTAAAGAAAGCACCATATATAAGACATAATACACGTACGCATTAATGACGGTCTACACATACATATAATGAAACATACACACGGACATGCATATGTAATACTGTGTTGTGAGCATTACATTACTTTTTCGTTTGTAGTTAATTAGAGTTTTAAGTTCCGTATATGATTTAAATTAATTCGATGCAGATACTCGTGCAGAAGAATGGATGAGTAAATAGCAAAGAAAAGGGTATTCTGTAACACGTTTTGTGTACGTGTACGACTGTGCTGTGGGTGTATGCGTGTTGTGTGTACGTGTGTGTGATGTGAAAGAGAGAGAAAAAAGAGAAATAGGGTGGACGGAGTGAGAACGAGATAGAGAGACAGAGTTTAATAAGTTACACGACATGTGTAAGATAATTGATTGAACGAAAACGGAAAAGGAAAACAAAGAATATTGCGAAAGAACGGATGAGATCATCGTAATTTTTTTTTTAAATTTTTAGAGGCTTGATTTTGTCATGTGTGTCGGTTGCATCAAAACTTATATTTTTTATATCAATGTACTGATTAATCAAAATAATTATTTATTGATTGCCATTGACTTAATTAAATGTTTAATGAGATCGCTGATTTTAGTAATCGAATTCTCCAATCTGACAATTAATCATGGCAGGATTGTGGGGAAATAATTGGTTATTAATATATGACACTTTTTAAGAGACATTTAATAGTTATGTATTTTAGTCATTAGCGACAGATAAATGTATTATTGTCTTCGGCATAGTTTATTTAAATTTCTTTTAATATATAAATATATATTTTATTATATATTATATAAATATTATCGAGGTATACGTCGATTTTAAACTGTATAACCTATGTTTAATCTATACGTTTTAACCAATTTTACGCGTAATCAATGTTTTCTTTTTATAGATAGATATTTGAGAGATTTTGTGGTTTGTATAATTTATAATTGCGGTGTGTAATGGGTTTTTTTTAATTTGCGACATAAATTTATTTAAATATTGTATTTATATATAAAAATACGTAGATCGCGAGACTACTGGGCATTCTTCGATATTTTTGCTATCAATTACGATTTCATTTTGTCCTTATCGATTGCCATAGAAGCACGTTATTATAGAACGGGGAAGGGAGGGTAAAATTAATGGACAGTGTGCTAATATATACTCGAAGTTAATTATTACGATCAATCAACACCGTCGGCAGCGAGTAATTTACGGAAAGATTGAAGACGTGGGACTTTAGAGGATAAAACGATCGGCGTTCAGGCGATCAATTGATCCGTTCAATTTCGTAAAATGCCTCCGCTGTAATCGCTCATATATTCCATGTTTATCCTTTTCTGTTTCTCTTTCTTTCATCATCTGAGAGAAAAGCACACGAAGCCTCCGTACCTAAGTGTAACCAAGCGTACCTAGTGTTAACGTGTACTAATATATTATAATGGCTATATTCATACGATTATCGTCTGCACCAGTTTATCATTGCTCTTATTATATTTATTAATTATTATTATTAATTATTATTATTATTTTTATTGTTATTATTATTATATCGAAAAATAAAAAAAACGATTACAACCAGGAAAATGAAATACAGACTCGCAGTGGATATTTAATCTTCCTTAACCAATCAAGAAGATTGTGCATACTATTAACGGCGATAAGACGGATCATCTTTCGTGGTGTCTCTAGATATATTTCAGAGATAAACATGATTGCGTGCTTAAATCTGGACGGTACTGTAAATTTTCCGTGTGATTCGAAAAACACATTTGGATTAACCAAACGACAATGAATTAGAAAAGAAAACGGAATCATTGCTTATATTTTCATATATGTATATATTTTATATTTATTTATTTATTCAATATATGACAGCTTAGTTATTATATTGATTCTAATAGGTTTGATTAACTGTGAAACAACGATTGCAATAGTTTGTATTTTTTGATTACGAATAAAAAATTGAATTTCAGGATAAAACTTAAATAGGGAAAAAATTACTCAGGCGTCGCCTCTCGTGCTAGAGATACAAAATAAACATCAGGTAAGATTTATACTCATAACTTTGTAGATATTAATTATCTTCTCTTAAAATAATGAATGATTAATTATATATATATGCTTAATTAATTTTTGAAGTTTGAATGACACAATATCTATCTTTATAAATACCCAAAATTATATATATATATATTAAAATTACTTAAAAGATGTGACTTGCTGCGAAAAGGATTAGTGCAATTTTGTTGAATTGATTGAAGGGTGAAGTTAATTCATGAATTTTGGAACATAAAATTTTAATAGATAAAATGATAATTTTTAATGATAGGATTTTAAGTAATCTTTATTTTATTGTAGAGATTATGTATTTATTAGATTAAATTTTGTATTATTTTCACATTACAAAAATTGTTTCTCTGATTTTTTTCTGTATTATTTTAAATCATACTAGATTATTTTCTTAATTATGTTTTGAATATTTCCTTTTAACCAACATCTTATTTAGTTGATGATTGCTTAAAGACATCGTTTGATACACGGAACTTGAAGAATTAAATCTTTACACAAGAAAAGAAATATCTCGAGGGAAATGAGTCTACACTGTTAAATCTATAATGTCAAATTTAATTTAACGTGAATCGCCACTGCTCCTACTCAATTATATCGTTATTTTATACTAAAACAATAGTAGTAATATACTAAAACTATATCGTGTCAAATTGACACGATATAGTGTCAAATTTAACTATCATTTTAGTATAAAATAACGATATAATTGAGTAGGAGCAGTGGCGACTCACGTTAAGTTAAATTTGACACTATAGATTTAACAGTGTATCATGATATCGTCAAAGGTAAAACGACACGTATATCTGATCAAAAAATTACGACTTCGACGATGCGAAATTCTTGGTCTAAAATAAGTCGATTTTGCGCAATTAATTTTATTTAAG
The DNA here is from genome assembly GCF_001594055.1 of Mycetomoellerius zeteki. Classification (NCBI taxonomy): domain Eukaryota; kingdom Metazoa; phylum Arthropoda; class Insecta; order Hymenoptera; family Formicidae; genus Mycetomoellerius; species Mycetomoellerius zeteki. The sequence continues at coordinate 316,769 of NW_017257280.1, forward strand.
AGCAGCATAATGAAATTTAAATGCACATCAGATTAGATCAAAATTTCATGAGGCATTCACTTATTTTTGGCCAAAGAATCAGAAAGGAGTTTACTCGTGATTGTTGTCAAATTTATATCCTCAAATACATATTAATATTAAATATAAGATAAGAGATTAAGGATAAAATTAAGATAAGAAGTTTGAAGTCTGTAACTTAGGAATAATTTATATTATATATATATATATTTAGGCGGGAAAACATATGAAACATATATATTTGCACGCGTAATGAATCCGAATTTTTGCGGTAACCGAGTTTTTGCGAATCCATATAAGGTGTACCTAGTTTTCCATATTTTCTTAGAGAAAAGTCGATGACTGTTTGTAACATTTAATTTCTTCAATACGATAATTAAATCGGTCTTAACCTATTATTAATTGTAAGATTTATTAGGAAGCGGGTTGGAAAATAGCTTCTGTCTGTTTGAAAGATTAATTTCGCAAACTTAATTTTCGGTGAGAGACAACATCTTATCTAGTGATACGTTATCAGGCCAGTCGTAATAAATCTGACCTTTAATATTTACGACAAAGAAAGAATTTAGATTTCGCTCCGTCTTCATTTGAACGGACATAGAGATTCGCGTCGTGCATATCCAGCTCGAGACTGATTAGGTGGCTTCACGACGCGAAACGGATCCTCGCCTGTGACTTTTTCCATATGCATTATATAGGTAGGTACGTTAATGAATGAAGCGCGGAATGTTGCATACGCAGCACATTGCGTGCTGACGCGCGTCCGTGTCACAGTATCCTCCCAGGGGAGTTGTAGAAACGAAAATATGAAAGTGCGACGACCGTAGAGGAATTCCAAGGCGGGATGAGGCGATCTGCGGTTCGACATATACCTAATAGGCGCATATATCGTACGCACATATACCGATACATGTACAAATATAAGCATTGCATGGTCTTAAGTGTCTCTGTATTAAATGTCTTCGCTGTGTAATTCTTAGAGCGTTAAGAATAATCGATATAATTGAGCAGCAGTAATCTCCTACCTCGATAATGTATTGAAGGGTGGTACGAGATGCTGGAAAAGTGTTGCACATAAGATAATGCGTTATCGCACCCGAAATAACGTAACAATAGGTGGTGCGTGTTAAAAGGGGTTAATTAAGGTGGTTCATTAATTAGGGGTTAATCGAATAAATGGGACAATATATTGATTTAGTGATGATAAAATTAATAATTATAAAGTTAATAAAATATATTAACTATGTATTGAGGGGCTATAAAAAATTGGCTCGTTAGAAAATTGATTTTATTATTGAGAAATTATTATATTGTTCCTTTTATTCTTAAGAAATATAGCCTTTTGGTATGAAGCAAATCGAGAGGAAAGGGTAGAAGCATGTGGGGATGAATCGTGTTCTTCGTAGCATGTATGTGATTAACTTGTGCCACTTGTACCATAAAGGGAGACCTTTATCGAAATACCGATGTCGCAATGACGTTTGTGAAAATTCCACAATTAGATTAGAAACGAATGAGCAGAATTAAAAAAAGAAAGAAAAGAAAAGAAGAGATATCGCTGAATATCATCAGGGTGAGAAATCGAATATCTTTTGAATGAAGAAAATAGCATCTTAAAGTGTACCGATATACCTTATAACAGGAATTGGCAGCTTTTGGTATATCTCATTAATATTTATTGACAAAATACCCAGTATTAGCTTATTATATTTTGCTTTGTCATAATTTACTCATTATTAATGGATTTGATTTAATTAGAATTTGGATCGCGTCTTCACGGCCTTATAACATAATCTCGGAACATTTATCAATTACCTAATAATTGTCAAATTGAACCAGTTGTTATTTAATCCGTTAGTCATCCGACGAAACAAACGACATTATTTTGACGGAAAACTTTAAAAAATCTCAAAGTAATAAGAAAAAGTTCTTTATTTTTTATTAAATATAATAGAAGAAATGCGGTATTTTACGAGGAAATTAATTTAAATTGAAAAGAAAAAAAAATTAGAATGGATGGGAGGGAGGGATAAATCCGTTGACTTGTCAGAAACGATCTGTTCCGTCACTAATACCGAATGCGAAGTCCTTTGGTTTTCTAAACGACAATATCTACAATTAACACATAATACACACGTTTGCTGTACAAGAAGCAGAAAAAAGGGCCGTGCGAAATTTTTACGGGATAGTGTAACGGGACAACGATATTGCGCAACGTGGCTGTTTATCTTCTTCTGGAAATCGAAAGTAGCGAAAGTGATGTTGCAAGAAACAAGAGCGTCAGATGCTGCACACGATCTTCCCTCCTAATCGACATTAGCGTCGCTCGCCATTCGCCATTTACTATTTTTTACCTCAATCGAAGTTGCACCGGACGGAGGGTATACTTTATATTAAATTATGAAATCGGACTTAATTTTTTTTATACTTTCATTCGATTTGAAACTGCGCAATGGAACTAAAAGAAGCCGCGTGATTTTTTTATTCGTAACAACGTGATATTAAAATAAGTGTCATCGAGAGTTGCCAAGTTGAAACGCACCGAGCAACATCGATCTTGTCTTGTTAATACTTTAAAATTATACGTGAGTTAAATTTTTATCGATAGGGAAGACGAGAACGAGTTCTCAGTTTAAATTCAAAACGTAGGCAACCGTTTTGTGTTCGTGAGTGTTTTTTGCTAGATCGTACAATGTAAGAACAGCGTTCGCTCGATGGGATAATACGGCAGATTGTCGTTTTAGAGCGGATTTAATCTGGGGTTGCGATGTGATTAACGACACGCGAAGGCTTTTGCATTTTTGATTACGCGAGAGAATGTATCCCTGAGGCATTTCTCAGACCTCTTGGAAGATTAATCGTATTAGGGAACAATTTTTGGAGGTGAAACGTCGCGTCGGATTGTTTTTTCATGGCGATTTTGTGATTAATCGTTATCTCTCTCGTGCAGAAATTACAAAACATGCATTTCGCAAAGAAACAATGATGTTCTCGCGCGAGCTTATTACGCTCATAGGAGAGGATTTGGACGTAACATTAATCTAACTTTTAAGTCTACGCTCTCGCGCATAGGATAAAGTTAGTGAGAAGAAACGAGGATCTTTAATCGTTGACTGGTAAAGCGAAGAAAAAGTCACGCGGATCTGATATGGTGCATTGCTATATTTTCCCTATATTTAAAAAAATGCGAGCAAAAGATTAGGCGTGTATTTTTTAAAAATCTCCTTAATCAGGGAAATAAGAAAGCAGTGATAAAAAAAGAGATAGAGACGTTCCCGCTGTTAGTAAGGGCACGATGAATTTTATAATCAAATTGCAGATCGATGATGTACACAACCATACCAGCTTGGTTACTCTATAGGGAAACGTATTAACTCAGTCACATTTTTTATATTTATTTATCTCGGTAAATATATTACGTTACTCTGTATTTTTTACGGTATCATCCCCTTAAAAAAAAACTTTCCCCATATCTTCGATGCCCGCTGTAGCTATAGGACGAAGATACATAAATTGAAGAATTATTACGTATTGGATGTTATTATTATGAATTATTGGCTGAATATGTACATTTCTAAAAGGACTTTCTTCCGCTGGCTGACGCGTGGCCTACAGCAACACAAAAAGACACAAGACTTACGAAACAATTTCAGTAAAGAGTACACGCAAAGTAAATATAAGTAAAATGTTACGCATATATCTTTCTTAGCGGGCGATCTGTGCTTACGGCTAATGGTGATTGAAAATATTTCACACCAACCCTCTTTTCACCGCAGCGCGGCGGCACATTTGGAGATACAACTGAGAGATAAACGAGAGCTTTCAGACGATGAAGCGCCCACGAGGAAGTCGACGCGCGATGAAAGTGGCTCGCTTGAAAAGCCAGACAATTCATTATCAGCTTGAAAATAAATAAACGTCGATTTTTACAGGGGAACCGTTCTGTTTTTCGGTGAAACGGCCACGCAGATTAAAAAGGGGAGGGAAATGGAAAGAGAAAAATGGAATGCGCGATAGAAACACCGCGCGGCACGTGCCAATAATAAGAAACGACACAAAGAAAAATATACGCGTACGTGAAAAACTTAGGGTATATACGAATAAGTGTTCCTTCGACTCAGCGTGTCCAATCCGGGGAAAAAAAAAGAGAAAATGAAAAAAAAAAATAAAATAAAGTATCGTCGCGAGGGACGAAGTAATTAAGGATTAATCGTAACGCGACGCGTTTTCACGTACGGAACGGATACGTGGAATCGCATGAAAAAAAGTTCGGTGATAGTCGTGTGCTTATCGTATTAAGCTACCGATATTTAATCCGTTAAATACGCGCAAACACTATTATCGTATAAGCAGCTATTTATTGGATAACGTTAAGTAAATTGAGATAACCGTATTCTAAATAAGCGATTATCGTCCGTCGTGTATCGACGGATGACGACTTAACGGGAAGACGAGACGAACGCCCGTTGCAAGGGCATTATCGCCAAGGGAGGAAACGAAAGTGAAAAGCCGGAAAGGGTCGGCCATTTTCGTGTGAGCCTCTCCGTGATTAGATTCGATGCGTACCGGTGGGCAAGTCCGACCGCTAACAGGCTGTTCCGGAATTCGCCGTTCAGGATCGAGGAAGATGCGATTTCTCGCGAGCGTCGACGGTGATCGTAATTCCTGATTGCGCGAAAATCTGCGTTTGCAGGGGAGATCTGGATCTGACGAAACGCTTGAGTTTCAGTCTCGCGACCGTCGAGAGCTCCGCGAAATAACTTCGTACAAAAGTATTTTTGTTCGAGTTTAATTATAAGTACTCCCTTTAAAATCCCCTCTCATTTTTCCTTAATAGCGGCCTCCAAAGGTCCCCTTGCGCTTCTGCACGTTTGTTATTTAATAAATGATATAACGTGCATTTAATTGGAGAAAAGCTGTGTGACTCTCATTTGATATCATTTGAAATATATTAATACGTACCAATCGGGCCGCGTAATTTATTCTTATGAGAATTGTTTCGTTACATCGATTCTCTTTATATGTAATAATCCACGAGCCGAAGTTAAAATCATTTCGTCAATTGATGTTCGCTCAGCTCGAAAAGAGAACAAAGAATGCTGTTATGCCAATACGATCCTTTCGGAAATGAATAGTGTAAGATTCACTGGCTTTACGAAAGCCATTTTTGATTAAAGAGATTGATCTGTTCATAATTAATTAACGTAGAGTTCATTTTATTATACTTATTAGTAATGAATCATATAAGCCGATATTAAACAAATATTTACATTAGAGAGTAATCGACGTTATAAAGTATCTCTATGTGAAAGCACAAACATACATCATCGAATGATAAGAGGGAGATTATGAGCAGATCGAGAATTATCATTCTTCCAGAATTGCGTTGGATCTCTCATTTGGATGCAGCCAACTACAAGTGCAATCGTTACCTCGACGCATTTACAAAAAAAGAAAAGAACTGATAAGCCAAGCAACTATCAAAAAAAAAAAACAAAAGATTAATTAATAATTAAAATCATTAACAGATTATAGAAACATTGTCGTTTTTTATTAGCCACCGACCGTCGCTGTATTTCGATCGATTGTAACGCTATGATGTAGATTTCCGCGGCGATTACAAACAGGGTGTTAAAAAAAATTTCAAGTTCGATCGGCGGTAAGGGAGAGTAATTCGCGACGCGACAGGGCGGATCGTGACGCGGATTTGCTCCGCGACGTAAAAGCTCGCGTAACAAATGTTATTTTTCACTTTCGACTTTGCATTTCGCATTACGCGAGAAAGCGCAGCCGAGTGTACCGTGGACATTTGCACGGAGATATTATTTTTAAAGTGGTACAATTCTCTTCGTTTCGAACGATGAGACCTTTAGCCGAAGGAGCGGCAAAAGTTTCGTAGGTAAGGAGCTTCCAAATCAAAGTTCTTATTGAAGAGGCCTATTAAGTATATTTCTTCTCGTACTTCTGAATTTTTGTTGTTTCCTCGAAGCTTTGATCGAGTATTATCATTCCAAAACGGAGGCTGTTCCGCTGTCGAAATAACGCTTTCACGTTAGACGTTTTGTCTCTTATTACGCTCTTCGTATACGAAGATGCGAGATGTGCCATTTTTATTTTTTCGACATATTTCAATTATCATTCAGCCGTGTGTCTTATATCCGCCGAGGTTTTCCCCATGACATATCAATGAAAGTTTTTCGGTCGACGGCTATAACGCTCGACGAGCAAGCGGCGGTCGTGTAAAAAAGAAAAAAAAGAAAAAAAACGAAAGCGACCGCGAGTCGCTGTGGCGATGACGAATTTTAGTATCGAATAAAAATAGAGGTGGAAGGAATGACGAGGTTCGATCTTCTCGTACGTTCCGCTTGTATTGTCAAGTATAAAAAAAAACCTATAACGCGCCTACTGTTTCCAAGTGTTTCTTCGGGTTCAGCAAAGTAGAACTCGCAACGAAAGTTACGTCTTCGTCCTGAAAGTCTCGCTGCCCGCGATTCTTATTTTAACCTCTTTTCTCCTTTTCTATTGTTCACACATACACACATCACGATGGAATTATACCCACGTAAAGTCCTACTCCGTGCGCATCGTAACTGCTCGCAGTGTACGAGCTATAGACTTAATCCTTGCACTTGGACATCGGTGTTAGGTGAATAATATTTTGTATTGTTGTAAACTAGTTACTACGCTCGAGAAACTCAACGAGTATGTTATAAATGCATACTGACGTGTGAAATCTTCGGCGAGTGCTCTCGTACGATTCGATAAGAACGTTGTTGAAAAGATTATAGCGCAATTCTGAATTCCAGAACTGGATATATTATCAGATACCATACACTTAATTCATACAAATATTCTAAATAGGATTATATTTTATTTTCCTTTCTTTTTCTATTCTAAATAGAACTATTTTTTATTTTTCTTTATATTTCTTTAACTTTTTTTTTAAATTAAAGTGTGAATATTGACGAATCTTACGTCTTGAAATATTTTCTAATAACTTCCCGGTGTTTGAAATATGACTCTCGGAAAACATTGCAGCGATGTTTTTTATTTAAAACATATTTTTGTAATATTTTTAACTAGTTCTGGAATCGAGAATGATATCCGACAAAGAATTCGAGAATGTCGCATCTTCTCGATCCTTTGTTCATGCGTATTTCCTCGAAGTTGTTCCGACGACGGGAAAACGCGGACAATTCTAAAAGGAAAGAAATTAAAAGAAAAAAATTCTGCGAAAAAATGAGAAAGAGAAAAAGAGCACTCAAAGGATTTTAACATCCGTTCGTAAGTAGTACGTTCTCGAATATAGTTAATAAAGCGTCGGGGCGAAGAGTATTTTTTCTAGGAATGTTAGTGGACCAGGCAGAGCAGGAACATTAATATCGTAAAATCGCGGCGAATTTCATAATTTATAAATTGCAGGAAAATCCAAAAAAAAAAAAGAATGCAAAACCGAAGCTGTAAGTGACGAAGGAAAATTACGCGTACGGAAAAAAAACGTCGGTCATCGACTAAGGGGAGAGCAGTGGAACTTGTGAGGCAGTCAAATGAAACTTGAATGATAGTATAAATGGGGAGTTTGCGTAGGCAGTAAAAACTTTTTTTAGACGTCCCGGAGAGAGGAAGAGGAAGTAGCTGAAAATGAGAAAAAGAAAGAATGTGTGTGTGTGTGTGTGTGTGTGTGTGTGTGTGCGCGTGTGTGTGCGTGTGTGCGCGTGCGTATGCTAAATGAAAAAAGGGAGAGAATTAGAGTGAGGGAGTGAAAGAAAAGAGTGAAAAAGAGTGTATGTAAGAATGAAAGTAAAAGGCTAAAAAAAGAAAGATGTAGGCAGTATGTGAAAGTGAGGGAGAGAATGAAGAGAATGAATAGAAGTTGAGAAAGAGAGGCATTAACAGAGATAGAAAAACAATATGAAAACGATAATATTATAAGCAACAAGAAGTGCTTTTATGAAATACAATATTATTTATACCATCCTGATGACGTATATATATATATGCATATATATATATAAATATATATCTATATCTATATACACATTATATCTATATATGGTAAGTGATAATGTAAGAAAGAGGAATGTGTATTATGTAACAACAAGGTATAGATAGTAAGTATATTAATTATATTATAAATACACATATAAGTATACATATAAATATACACATATATATTAAAAATTATGACCTATTATGACTATGATAATATTATTAATATTGTAATAATTCGTAGTATTATATTGTGACTAGTAAGCATTAAGTAATAAAGGTTGTCCTGTATGTGAACATGAGTATATTATCACACACAACATGTTAATTTAGAAACATTGATACTTTTCGCACTAAACTTCCTTTCCAGTTTCACTTCCTTATTATTTTTATATTTTTTAATTTTTATTTAGTTTGCATTACGTATTCCTTTTATTTCTACTGGCTGTTACGAAGGATCTATTAAAATAAGTATGAAGCTGTGAAGGTAAGTGCGATGTTAAAAGTTCGATATAATTAACAATTTATATTAAAAATTAATTTTTATTTGACTAGTCAGCCTGTATAGCTCAATTTGATTTTATTGGTAATTAAACAATATAAATTATTCAGTTATATATGATTGTTGATTGCCATAAAAGTAGATGTGTCATGATGTTAATTATCATTTTAGCATTGGTCTTGCGTTAAGCGGCGTTTCTAATTATATTTTAAGGCGTAAAGCTGAAGTTTTAAACGTTAAGCTGATTAAGCTGTAAGAACTTGGTAAAAAATTTTTTATGCATGAATATATATATAAACATACATAAAGGCATATCTACGGAAAATAGCTCCTATGGCAAGTACTGAAATTGCGCTCCTGTCCAAATATCAGAAATTCATGTTTTAGATAATTGTACATAACATCAGCTCAAAAAGTCAAATACGTTTATTTTTCATTTATTTGCATTACATTACATTTACTTACATTATGGCTACTTACATTATGACTAAAAATTATAACTGCACCTTTCTTGCTTTCACTGTTGCAAATTGATCTATGATCTGTTCAAAGTTAATTTTTCTGACAAAAGTTTATCGTTACTAAAAAAAAAAGAAATATGAAAAGGTGAAAAGGAAATGTATTTTTACGAGAAAATTTGCACACAAAGATTTGCATAGAAAAAGATTTATTTAAGTCAAACTAATTGACTTAAATAATTATTAAGCCTTGACCTGTCTTTCATGTTTATTATAATTTCTGCAACATTAACATTTTGAAATAAACATCTGAATTAAAAATATTTCAAATTATGTAGAGTGTAATTATAATTATCTTTTAGTGAATAAAAAAAATTATATAAATAAAATAAATATTTGACAATTTATTATTTTAACGAAGAAAACAATATTATTCACAAAAATTTAGAAATTCGATTGTTAGATTGATACTTTGATTCATTGATGTATACTATGTTTGAGGAAATATTTTGAATAGTACTGAGTTAATAAAAATTACTTTGCGCGATTTGGCGTCCCCCTTTAAATGGAGCCCAGGGCACGTGCCATGCCTGCCATACCTTAGATACGCTTCTGAACATACATAAACATGTATAAATATTCATAAACATATACATATACCTAATTATATATAAAAGATGTCCATACTTTCTTTTGTAAAATTACATACTCCTCCTTTCTTTTGCAAAATTATTATACTTTTTAGTGTAATAAAAGTAATAATAATAACTAAATATATCGTTAATAAATATATATCTAAATATATCGTGATATATATATATCTAAATATATATATCTATATATATCTAAATATATCGTTACTAAATATATCGTGTTAATTTAACTATCATTTTGGTAAAAAATAACAATATATTTAGATATATATAGTAGGAGCTGACTCACGTTAGGTTAAATTTGACACTATAGATTTCACAGTGTATGATTACGCTTGTCTGCGTTACATTTATGTACTTAACTAATACAGATTCTTTTATTACTGTCAATTTTATATATTTCTCAGTGTTTATCATTTTCTAACATATGTTATGTACATGGAGTGTACTTACTTGTGATGTTTTTTAAGTGCTTTTTTAAATGATTTATACGACTGTATCTAACTGTTCCTTTACAATATTTGCATATTGCCTCTCTATCGGTTTTTGCGGTAAAGTCATCCCAAATTCAATGAAATTTAACTTCTTTCTTCTCTTCTTCTGTTAATTTGTCTGGATGTGCCTTCACCAAATACTTATGTAAACGATCTAAGCGCTTAATAAATATAATGAATTTGTCATTACAATGATTGCATGTTGCTTTATTATTTCTTGTTAATTTTGTATAATGTCCACGTATCCAACAACGAACTGGGATCAAATCGTCTGCTGCTTCCCTGAAAAAAATAATTTCTGATCAGCTACTTTTTATAGAGGTAATTGATGAAACAATAAATGAATGTTTCACATAAAGATAGATTATACTTTTTATATAAAGAATTCTATATTTAAATCATAAAGTCTATTTATATGGCAGATTCCAGTATCTTTGATGCTCTATAAAATATTTTAATTTAATTTAAAAAGCGCCTACCTCCTTTTTATCCTATCCATATAATATATTAGGCGATTTTTGGTGTGCTTCTGATATAGCAACCAAAAGTAATCGCGACTAAGGCTATCTTCGTTTTCAGGGATCAGAAGACAAAGATAGTCCCGACCGCGGTTGCTTTTGGTTGCTATACCAGAAGCACATCAAAAATCGCCTATAATAACAATAAAATTTCAAACATAATTCTTTCACAAACAATATCAATGTATATATGTATTTGCAAAGCACACTCGTATTTAAACTATAAATTATGTATAATAAACAATTTTCTTTAAATATAGAATAAATTATATTCTGTATTTCTATTCTAAATAATTGAACATAAATAGGATAATATTCAAATTTATATAACAAATATAATAAATCTTACATATCATACATATGTGTAAAAGTAAATCGAATGATACATTTTCGTGTGAGAGCGACTTCTCACTTTCGAACAAAAACAATTGCAAGTTCACCAAACCACGTGCAGTGGAAAGTCGCCCTCATGGGTGAGTTACAAGTTACGCATGAAATGCATGCTTATGTATCGTTTTATCCTTCTTTATTAATTGGTAAACAACAAAGACAAATGATGCTTCATGAGTAACTCGGAACGCACCTCATGTCTTTTGCCGCGTATGTTTGCCGTTCAAACCCTCTTTCTCTCTCTCTTTTGCGAGTTCGCTCCACTATTCTTTTATATTCTTTATTCATGAGTGACTAGTTGGTACGCGCTATAGATATACCTAGTCAATGCGAAAGAAAGCGCCATATAAAAAAAAAACAAAGAGTCAATTGTTTTAAATTTCTTTATGTTGGTATGATGCAACGCTTGCAAATTTATTTTCCTAAACAAATTTTCAATAATTTTAAGTAATTATTTTAAATATTTAAATGTTTGTGGTACTGGGTTTCAAGGCGCTCTCGCTAAGGCGCCCCGATACGCTGTCTACGGTGCTTACCACCTAAAACCGTCTATTTTAGAGCTCGGAAAAGGAATCGGGTAACATAAAATTCGAATACCGATCACAGATCCGTTACCCTTGCATACAGCTCTGGACTGAACCGCAGAACCGTGTACGATTCGAGTACTCACGGAACCGTGCGACTCGGGTAACCGCGTAATTGTGGCCGATGCGGGTACCCGTTTCGATGTGGGTATCCGCTACGGTACAGATATTTGCGTGTAACTTTGTCAATTTTAAAGGCGTTTTAAAATAGTTTATATTAATTTTCATTTTGTTTATAGTTAAACAGTTTGAATTAAAGATATACTGGTTGTACAGTAAGTACCTACAAGGCAAATTAAATTTGGAAATGTGTAAAATGCATAATACGAAAACGAAACAATTTAGATCTGGAATATTTAATCACAAACGAAATGAATCATTACAAACGACTGTAAAACACATCTTTAAAATTGACAAAACAACAAACAGATATTTGTAGTTTGTGCATATCTAGCGGATATACTCGCATCGAAACGGATACCCGTATCGCCCACGATACCTCGGGTACTTGTATCGCACACGGTTTCGTGGATACTCGCATCGTCCACGGTTCTGCAGGTACCCGAATTAGTAGGTATCCGAGGAATAAGTCTAGATCCGTATGTATAGATAACAGAGCGGGCGAACGGATAGTCGGATATTTCGAGCTCTAGTCTATTTACACGTATTGTAGTTGATGCAAAATGATTATAATTACTCGATAAGTGCTCCTGTTCCTTCTGTACTTTCGTACCAATTGTTAGATAAGTTTGATGAGTTAGAAGAATTATCTTCTGGATATTTTAGTCTTCTTAGCGTTGTATCCCTGTTTGCATCGTTACATAAACTTTCGTTATTTATTACGCTACTTGAAACAGATATCATACATTTATATATAAGGAATGATTAAAAAAGCAACAGAGGTAATTTTAATTATGTACACTACTCCACTACATGGACAATGTATCAGTTTTAAGAACCTTATTATATGAATATTTTGAAGTGATCAAGTACTTCTAGCAATCAAGTAGATTCAAATACTTTATTAATCTAATCATTTATGTGAAAAATTAAAATAGTATCGAATATTACTACTTCTTTTTATACGTGATGGTAGTAAATTTGAATTCGGGGATGCATTTTGTACTGAATAAAACTACAGAATATATGTGTACAAGTAATACACATAATGGATGTTTTTCTTTATATTTACTGACATGCATGTTGATATATTTTTGGATAAATGTACCGTAGACTGCGTTATATCTTCTTTAGTTAATATTGATAGTTTTATTACAATTAATTTTATACTGTTCAGTGCGTTTATTAATTTTTTGTATACATGGAGTATACTTACCTGTGAATTCCGTTTAAGTGTCCTTTTAAATTAGATACGCTTAAGCAACCAATTGTTACTTTACATATTACGCATGTTGCCTCTGTATCGTCTTTTAAGGTAAAATGGTCCCAAGTCCAATGATGAAGTCCTTTTTTTTTTTGATTGCACAAGTATCAAAACAGGTTTATAAGGTTTAATTGAGGTTGAAAGATATTCAAGGTAGGACTAAAATTTCAACTCGCGTAATAACTAAATTAATAGTTACCTAATTCATGGTATTTACTAATCAATACGAACGAAATTGTTTCAATGTATTTATTTTTTTGCGATTTAATTTTTTTTAATGAAATGTTATATTTACATTAATGTAAAATTACAAAAACGACTATTTTGACGTTTTTCAACTTAAAAACCCATTCTGTTTCAATTCGGTACATTTTTATCAAGAGGTAATAATATTAAATAGCCATAATTTATTTTGTTAATTTCACGTTGTTCTTTGATTTATTATATAATAATATGATTCGATTACGTATAAGTATAGTACAATAAATCAGTAAGTACACGGAAAAAAAATAAATTGAGTGGTACAGTAATCCTGTAATTTACTCCGCGAATTCAATATCTGTAACTAAGAAGATTTGATGGTTTAACAAATCGCTAATGTTATTCAGCTGTCAACTTTGCTACTTTAACATAGAAAATTGACTGTCTGTGTACTACAACTGTAGATTTGCTGAATCAATGAAGTTTTCAGCTGTGTCTTTTTTTCGTGTACAAAGTAACTTACTTACACACATATAGAATTAAGACGGAATAAAATATCTCCTTCATGTATTATAATACATGGGAAAAGATCTATATTATTATATCTCGAAAATGAAAAATCATACCGAAATAAACCAACATGAACATAAATGTTGAAAGTTGATGCATTAAGGTGTCATTAAAGGAATTTCATTCAGTTTCGAAATCGTCAATAAATGTAATCGTTTTATACATAATGGCGCAAATTAATCTTGTCGAAGGAGGTCAAAGCTTTCATTAAAGGATAAGTCGTCATCTGAATTAGTTGGTTCTACATATTCTGCCGAATCTGTATCGGAAAGGCTCTCCATAAAATGATCCATTGAATTTGAAGCGCTCGGTGCGAATCTGTGTTGAGATATAGGTGATCACAAAAATTTGATAAAGTGATAAAATATTTGGCATTTAATGTTATAATTATATTACTCGATAGTTATACGACTATTACTTTAACAGCTATTTTGGATGTAAAGATATGATCAATATAAGTATTTTCCTGACAAAGAGGGTTCTACAAAATTCTACAAAAAAATATAAATCTACTACAGAAAACTTCAAAAAATAACTGCTAAAGTATTCGAAAAATGCTACAAAAATTAAATAAAAATGCTACAATGGGAAAACGTTTGCAAAAAGTGTATATTTACCTACTTAGGAATCTTCTACGAATTTGGTAAAATTATTTTGATCTACTACTATAACATTTTATATATTTCCATATTTATTTAAATATAGTAAACTACAACAGATTACACTGGCGGAAGAAAAGTTTTTACGAAAAACCACAGAAAGACTATATTGAGACAAGAACTTAGAAATTCTTAATTTTTCGTAGATATTCGTATACTGAAAAAAATGCATGTAATTTTATATGGAAATTACACGTTCATGACTGAAGAATTGGCTAAATATATGATTGGAAATTTACAATTTCCAGTAAATTTCCAAGCATATTTATGTAATTTAGATAACTTTCCAGTCATATACATGTAATTTCCATGTAAAATTACATGCATTTTTCTCAGTGTAGTGGAACGTAGAGTGAGGTTTGTTGGGCTTAGAAATTGTTAGTTTTTCGTAGATGTTCGTGTGGGACGTAGAATAGCGTTGTTTGGGAGCGGAAGATTTCTAGATTTTTTTCAAACAAATAATACCGCTCTGCATCCCACTACGAATATATCTACGAAAAACTAATAATTTCCAAAATCCTGTCTCAATCTATGTACGTGGGTGTGAACCCACGTTACATAGTAACGTAACATAATCAAGTCAAACCGGGACTTATATTCTCATAAACATAAGCATAAAAGTACCGGTTTGGCTTGAACCGCCCATATAGTAATCAGGAATCGAAACGTACCTATGATTTTTTACTAAGATTTGTGAATATATAAATTTTATTGCATCCCTATTATTTACACCAATATTTTGTTATTGACTCCAAAAGGGCATGTTATCTCATGAATTGATTCATCTTTAATGGACCTTGATTCAACACTACTTAATTTATATCAATCTAAGGTAAATGGCCTAGTGTCCGGACACTTACACAAAATTTATTATTACAAATCTCAAATGCTTTTTTTATTGCAGTATTATAATTTAAATTGCATCTCAAGATTACAATTAAATTATAATATTACGTTTTAAAAAGTGTATTTGAGACTAATTAACTTAAATAAATAAAGTGTTATGTAAATGGACATAGGTTATGTCCGGACATAAGTACATGTCCAGTCACTGGGATCGGACAGTACCTATGTCCGGACAGTTACACAAAACTTTATTTATTATATTAATATTAATCTCAAATACTTTTTTTACCTTAAAGATCAATTTGAATTAGTTGTATTTTGTCATTAAACATCTATTTATATTATTATTTTCCGTCAGCATATTAATTTTCCAATTGTGGTCGGACACTGGGACAATTACGTCTCAGTGTCCGACCGGCTTGTCAGGCCACTGATACATTGACGCATTCTACTATTTATTTAAATATTTTAATTAATAATTGTTAAGGTTGTCAAATATCTCCCTTCCGCTTTTTTGTCTTTTGAATTTCGCGGCTATGTACAAAGCGCTACAGAGGTCGTATCTGGCAATACTATACACCATTTCAAAGGTCTTGACATAACCTACAAAACGACGCTATGCATGATTAGTTTGGATATTGCGTTCAACAGTTATAGACGTGTAAACATGGAGTTCACTAACGCCGAAATTCGCGCTATTTTAAAGTTTTCCTTCGTTAAAGGCAAATCCGCTAGAGAAACGTTCCGTGAGATTAATGGTGTTTTGGGGAATGGTACTCTATCACTTCGAACCGCGGAGGAATGGTTTCGACGATTCAGAGCCGGTGAAAACGAAACCATGGATAAGCCAGCCGGCGGAAGACCTGTGACGACGAATACCGATCAAATCATAGAAAACATCGAGTTAGACCGGCATGTGGCATCTCGTGACATCGCCCGGGAGATGGGAGTTAGTCACCAAACCATTTTAAACCATCTGCAGAAGGCTGGATACAAAAAAAAGCTTGATGTTTGGGTGCCGCATGATTTGACGCAAAAAAACCTTCTGGACCGAATCAACGCCTGCGATATGCTGCTGAAACGCAACGAACTCGACCCATTTTTGAAGCGGATGGTGACTGGCGACGAAAAATGGATCACATACGACAATATCAAGCGAAAACGGTCGTGGTCGAAGGCCGGTGAATCGTCCCAAACAGTGGCCAAGCCGGGATTGACGGCCAGGAAGGTTTTGCTGTGTGTTTGGTGGGATTGGAAGGGTATAATCCACTATGAGCTGCTCCCATATGGCCAGACGCTTAATTCTACCATCTACTGCGAACAACTGGACCGCTTGAAGCAGGCGATCGACCAGAAGCGTCCAGAATTGGCCAACAGGAGGGGTGTAGTGTTCCACCAGGACAACGCCAGACCACACACTTCGTTGATGACTCGTCAGAAGCTACGGGAGCTCGGATGGGAGGTTTCATCGAGTGAATGTTTTTATGCCAGGATAAGTACAAGTATATATTAAAATTAGAATCTTTGTAGATTTTCGTAATCTTTCGATGAGATTTATAATTTAAAAACCAACACCACGAGATACTACTATTAATCCATCTTACAGCAAGCGATGCATTTTTTTCTTGTTGGCTACGACAGATACATCATCTGAGTATTCTAGGGTACCATTTCGGTTTTGTTTAATACATGGTTAACAACAATGTTTAACGGGATTAACAACAAGGATAAACACATGAGACACACAGGCACGCGAGTAATATTATTAACCTTTGGAATACATAGAAGATACTTACTTGTGAATTCGTTTTAAATCTTTCAAATCAATGCACGTATGCACCTAATTGTTGCTTTACATTCTTTGGAAATTGTCTCTGTGTCGCTTTTTACGGCAAAATAGTTCTAAACTCAATGGAAATTAACTTATTTCTTCTCTTCTTCTGCTAATTTATCTGGATGTGCTTCTACCAAGTGCTTATGTAAAATAATTAAATGGCTAATACATACAAATTAATTTTTCATTACATTGATTGAATGTTGTTTCATTACTTCTTGCTAATTTTGTGTAATGTCCACATATCCAGCAATGAATTGGCATCAAATTATCCACTGCTTCCCTGTAAAAATAATTTCTAGTCAGCAACTTTTTATGGAGGTAATAGATGAAACAATAAATACACGTTTCACATAATAAATAAGTTATATTTATATAAAAAATTCCAAATGTTCAAATATTGAACAAAAAATGTTCAAATCATAAAGTTTATTTATGAGGCCGGTTCCAGCATCTTTGACGCTCTATCAAATAATTGAAACAGCTCTTCCCCCTTATATAATATATAAACGTGCCTCCAGATGCTATGGCCAATGAACGCTAGGTTGTCAAATATTACACATACAGACACATGACATGCACATGACAGACACATAATTATTCATGAATGTAGATCAATTTAGTGAATATGTGACAAGTTGGCTTATGTTGGCCAAATCGTCTTAAGACACTCTTAAGCCCGTAACAGACAACCGACTTTGCAGGTTGACCCGACTGCTGATTTTGACTGCCGATCACTAATAGACCAATCACAATAGGACTGATTCAATGTGACAGGTCCATTATTGGTCGGCAGTTTGGCCTTTAAGAACACTAAAATTTCGAATATAATCAATTCACACAAAATATCAATATATACATGTACCTGCAAAGCACGCCCGTGTTTGTATTATAAATTATGTATAATGGACAATTCTTTTTAAATATAGAAAAAATTATATTCTGTATTTTTATTCTGAATAATTAGCATAACTTTTAAATTTACGTAACAAATATGATGTATCTTACATGTCTTACACGCCCATATGTAAAAGTAAATTGAACGTTACGTTTTGGCGTCACGCGACTTGTTATTTTCGAACAAAGACAAACGAAAGCGCACCAAATCACGTGCAGTGGAAAGTCGTCCTCACGGGTGCGTTCCAAGATATGCATGAAGCGTATGATGTATCGTTTTATCCTTCATTATTAATTGGCAAACAACAAAGACAAATGCTTCATGCGTAACTCGGAACGCACCCCATGTCTCTCCGCGTATGTTCGTTTCTGCTTATCGCCTAAAACCGGTCTTCATTTTAGACCGGTATTCTTCATTTTAGTGCTCGGAAAAGAATTCGGGTAACGTAAAATTTGGATTCCCTCAGATTTGCAAGTACGAATAACGGAGCAAACGGGTGGGTATTCGGGTATTCGGGTATTCCGAGCTCTTGTTTACATGTATTGTAGCAAAGTTTAATTATAGCAAATTATAATTACTCGTTAAATACTCCTGTTCCTTCTATACATTCGTACGACTTGTTAGATAAGTTTGATGAGTTAGAAGAAACTTCTTGATGTTTCGCTCTTCTTAGAGTTGTTTCTCTGCATCGCCATATGAACTGTTCTCGTTATTTATGCCATCTGAACTTGGATCAAATATCCTATATTTATATAAGGAATGATTAAAAAAGCACTATAGGTATTATTTTCAATTATGTACACTACTTCAACTACGTGGACAATATATCAGTTTTAAGAAGCTTATTATACGAATATTTAAAAGCGATCAAGTACTCGTAGCAATCAAATAGATTCAACTGTTTTATCAACCTAATTATTCTCGAGAAAAATTAAAATGGTCTAATATTACTAGTTTTTTCATATGTGATGATAGTAAGTTTGAATTCGGGGATGCATTTTATACTCAATCAAACTACAGAATATACGTATATGTACAAATAATACGAATGGATATGTTTTAAATCGTATTTGCTAAAACGCATTTTGGTATATTTTTGGATTAATGTACCGTAGACAGTGTTACATCTTTTTTAGTTAATATTGTTTTATTACAATTAATTTTATACTGTTCAGTGCG
>NW_017257280.1:339686-340359 GCF_001594055.1 Mycetomoellerius zeteki
AAGGTCGTACGGTAAACAAGGAGTATTACCTTGAGGTTATGCGGCGTTTGCGTGAATCAATAAGAAAAAAACGTCCGGAAGTGTGGAAAGAAAATTCATGGATTCTGCACCATGATAATGCACCTGCGCACACGTCGTTACTAGTGAGTAGTTTTTTGGCCAAAAACAATACTATCATCATGCCTCAGCCACCGTATTCACCAGACTTGGCCCCCTGTGACTTTTTCCTCTTCCCAAAATTGAAAAGGCCCATGAAAGGACGAAGATTTGCGACGATTGAGGAGATTAAGGCTGCATCGCTGGAGGAGCTCAAGGCAATACCCAAAAGTGCATTTCAGAAGTGTTTTGACGACTGGAAAAAGCGCTGGCACAAGTGCATTGTATCAGAGGGGGATTATTTTGAAGGGGATAACATAATTTTGGATGAATAAATGAATATTTTTTTATAAAAATGAAAAGTCACCTTACTTTTTGATCACACCTCGTATACTTACTTGTGAATTCGGTTTAAGTGTTTTCTTAAACAAGTTGCCCGACTGTAACGAATTGTTAATTTGCATATTACGCATGTTGCCTCTGTATCGTTTTTTAAGGTAAAATAGTCCCAAGTCCAATAAAATTTAACCTCTTTCTTCTCTTCTTCAGTTAATTTGTCTGGATGTGCCTTCACCAA
>NW_017257281.1:0-229 GCF_001594055.1 Mycetomoellerius zeteki
CGTCGCACCCCTCGAAGACTCTTCAAGTAGGCCGCGAGGTTCGAGGCTTTCGCCTCCTCCTCGGGGCCCCGGACGAAGGCACCGGTGATGGCCCTGCGTGCGCGGAGGTCTGTTGTACCCAGCTCCCCCAGAAAGATCGCCGCCTTGTCCTTTCTCATCGCCTCGGCGTACCCTCCGGGGGGAGCAGTAACCGTAACCGTCGCACTTCGCGGCGGTCTAATTTTGACCG
>NW_017257281.1:600-3104 GCF_001594055.1 Mycetomoellerius zeteki
CCGGTGAGGATGCGTCCCCCGTCCTTCGCCCCGGTTTCCGGTGGCGGCATTTTCTGCCTATCCTCACCGGGACTGAGACGACGCGAGAGCACTTTATCCACGATCCTCTCCACCACTCTCTCAAGAACGCATCAGTGCCGCCACCGTCGCCGGACATTTTCGACACCAATGGGGGCACGGTGGTGTTGGCCGCGGTGGACCGAGCGTCGTTTACACTCCAGTCCATTACCGTGGCCATCTTTTCCACGATTACGCCTGGACGATGGTCCAGGCGTTTCCTTTTCCCGTGGAGGGGAGGCCTCCACGCCTCAGGGACATCTTTCGTCGCTAACGCGGGTGGTGGAGTTCCTACCTGGGATGCACCCTCACCGCCCCTCGTGCTCGCGATGCTGCGCGTGACCCATCGCGGCAGCGGTTCCTCCGCACTCCCGAGCCGGGAGAAGCCGGCCGGCCCATCGCTCAATTTGCCGAATCGCGGCGCCGGACGAAGTCCCTCTTTATTAATTTCAGTTCTATGCGGAGCCTGTCCCTTGTCTCCTTCTTGAGGTCACGGAGCTCCCTCGCCATCGCGTAGGTGTCCGCGGTCCCGGGGTCCCCGCTGGCACCCATCGCGTGGGTCCCCAAGATCGCGATCATCGCCGTCAACTCCGTCAGCACCCTCCACAGGCTGTGGACGATGTCGCCCTTTATATTCTTGGAGCACTCGAGCCCCTTTACCAGGAGCTCGAGCGACTCCACCACCAGAGCCGCCACCGATGGGAGGGGCCACTGACGGTCTTATTCGACGTACAGATCCTCCGCCTCCTTGAGCCGACGCTCGTTCCTTCGGGTTCGCGGGGGCTTCGAGAGGTCATCGATAAACACGTTGTCCCTCCGAAGCCTCTCCGCGATCCTCTCCCTCGCACGTTGCTCCAGCTTATCGCCGGTGAATTGCCCAACGTGCGAATGGTCGAGCGCCTGCCTCCCCCATTCCCTTTTTGCCGGAATCGAGAGAGGTGCCGGAGCATCCCTCGCTTCGGCCCAAGCCCCCCGATGACGCTTCCTCGGGTCCAACCATTTCGCAGTCCGAAGACCGCGAGGAGGCCCCCCCCTTTCCGCGCGCCCCAGAGCTAGGGGGCGGCTGACTTAACTCGCTGAAGTCATCCAGCGACTGCTTGTCGAGAAGGGGGCGATCCGACGTCGACTCCGATGTCGAATCTTCCCCCTCTCCTTGCCCCTTTGCCCGACCCTTCTGCCAGAACTTCGAGCTCAAAGGGCCGTGATTCTCCTTCCTTCTCGCGGATGACGGATCCCGCGAGGCGCCGGGGGCTGGCGATCCAACCCTCCCCCCTCTCAACCGCAAGATATTTGCGTAGCTGAGCGCACCTGGCGAGGAACTATTCCGCACCCCTGCGAGCCCTTTGGCTCGAGAGTACCGCGAGACCGCCCCACGCAGGCCGCGCACCCACTCGGCACACCTCGCGAAAACCGCACCCTTTTCTATAGAATGGTGAGGGGGTAGGTCATCCCACATCTTCACCATTCTGCCTCCCACAGTCGCAGAGTGGAATCCGCGACTCACACCATTCCTACCCTTTACAATTGAACCTGTCATTTTTTGTAGATCCCACTCCTCGCAACGGCTCCGCCAGCCAGGGTGTACCCTCACCCGTCCGGGAACATGTCCCTCCAGGAACGAGTTCCTCCGGGGGGCTGGCATATGGCTCGGGCACCCGGAATGTGTCATCGGGTGCACTGGCCTCTAGGCCCCTTACTCACCGTGGACGGGCACGGCCCGCTACCCACAGCTTTTGGGGGTCCCACGCCTCCGACCTCGCGGGCACCGCTGCGGGTGGTGCCACCCGGGGGGCCCCATGGACGGGTCGGATCACGGAAGCGGCGCCCCTTCCGGACCCTAACCGCCTTGGTTACCAGCACACCTACCCGTGGAGAGACCAGCCTTTCCGCGGGCGGGCAAACACCGCCTAACGTCATCGCTTCGGAAAGGACGTCGTCGCAATGACGCTGGGCTACTACCTCGGAATATGTCCGAGCGGCCGCGCGACCCCACTCCGAAAGAAGCGGGGGCCCTGTCTCGGGACCAAGTCCCGAGTGGTTCCTCTCCTATGGACGAAGTCCGCATCACACACACATAAGAGAATCCCCAGTGCAATGAGCTTAGGCTCTTGGGGATTCTCCCGTCCCTGGCGTGAGTCAGCCCGCAGCCAGGAGCACTCAGTGGGGGCCAAACCACACATCACGCACGGACAGGGAGCAAACCTCCCCCTAACGGTGCCGTGCCAACAGGCGTTTGTAGTCGGGGTCGCCATCCCCTAGCGGTACAATGGGGTCCCGTCCTGAAAAGGACGGTTCCCCCAGGATTCCCACCTTCCGTAGAGGGCAGGGATCCCTTGAAGTACCAGACCCAGTGTACACACTCTTCCTAAAAACGGAGGAGTCCATACGGGGCACTGTTAGACTCTCGAACTCTTCATTCCCGACCGGCTGCCACCGCCAGCAAGCGC
>NW_017257281.1:3120-8262 GCF_001594055.1 Mycetomoellerius zeteki
CTGACGGCGGCCCCGATCGCGGGAAAAGTGCCTGGGGGAGCCCCCTCGCCAAAGCCGTGCCCCACGCGGGGGTCTTTTTTTAACCTTTATCTAACTTTCTTTAACTTCCGAAACGACTGCTCACATATGATTACAACTACATTGACTAGATATTTGTTACAAAAAATATTCATAAAAATTTAGGAAACGGGTAGTTGTACAGCACTGTTTTGCAACAATTCGTCACCTCATTTCATATTTATGTTGAAATATAATATTTGACACCTAAAATTGATATGATTGAAATATAAGCGGGAATTGACAAAACCTAGTGAACTAATAAGAACTAATTACCGTTCGGTGTGACTCTCATTATACAGTCTCTAATCATAAAATCATTGAACTTTTTCTAATTTAATTCTCTACTGTTTAACATTTTATAGAAAAAAATATTAACATTAAGATAGAAAAATTTTTAATTTAAAGAAGTTAACGAATTAAAGTTTAAAAGTAACTAAATTAAGTTAAAAATTAATACATTTAAAGTTAACTAAGAGAAGTTAAAAGTTATTAATCATTAACCCTTTATTTAACTTTTAACGTTTCAACTAGTTACTACCCAATCCTTTTTTTTTTACGAGGGAGGAGAAAATCTTCACAAAGCCCAGTCCCGAGGGGGGACCCCCGAGAGGGGTGCACCCATCGGGCCTGGGAAGACCCCCGTCGGCCCGTACCGACGGGAGTGTCGGATTCGACCTCCCCGTGATCAACACAACCGCAAGGATACACCAGAGAGGCCGCCTACCGACTAAAAACTCCCCCCCTTTCGTACTCCCTCCAAGGCCTAAAGGGAGACATCCCGGAACCGCAGCCTAGCATTTCGTCAGGGTGCCTCCCCTACCTATAGAGCCACTTGGCCCTCTACCGCCGATGTTCGGGTTTAACTACTCGGTAATAGTAACTATCTTGGCCATCCTGCCACCCCATCTTTCGTAACGCTATGTTCTATTCTTGTGTGGTGCAGGGGTTCACATAGGCTCCTAACGCCCCCGCGATCCCGTGCACCACCGCGTCATTAACAGCGGGTCCTATCCCTCGCTGTCCGACGTGTCCGCTTGAGGGACCAGCGCGTCCACGGGTGCCCGGATAACCCCCCGTTCGCGGGCGCGCTCGTCCTCTTCCTTCTTCCTCATGACCCTTTCGCAGTAGGTCATGAAGACGATCCAGACGTTTTCTGAGAGCATGATGGCCCTCACCACCGCCTCATAGGTCCTATCGACCCCTATTGCAACTAAAATCTCCTCCCTCTGCTCTGCCCAGGCCGGACAGAACAGAAGGGTGTGTACCGACTTATCCGCTGTTGCGCGGCAATAATAACAGATTAGGGACGTCCTATCTTGAAGAGATAGGACTCGAACACCCCATGTCCCGTCAGGACCTGAGTGATGCGGTAGGTGAGAGTCCCATGCCCCTTCTCTACCCACCCCTCCAGGTGCTCCGCTATAGCGCCGCACACTAACGCCCCGGGACCGCTCGCAGGTAACTCTGCTAGTCGCACGCGCCATCTCCAGAGCGAACGCCGACGCTCTACTTTCATTATATTGTCCCTCTCACGGGGGGACAACACCCCATTTTCCGTGATAACCTGCCGTCGCCGAAGATACGACCTTCTCAATCTGTCCGCCTCCAGATTGAAAGGGACCATCCTGGCCAATATGGCCGCCGCGTCGTGAGAAATGGTACGGTACCCTCTCACCGTCCTCAAGGCCAACTGCCGCTGCAGTTTCCTTACCTTGTTGGGGATCCAACGGTCTCTCGCCACGGTGTTCGCCCATATTGGCGCCTTGTACATTACAACGGCCATCGCCGCGGTCGCGTACGCCCTCCTGCGCGCTTCTCCCGGTCCGCCAATATTGGCGGTAATTCTGGCAAGTGACCCGATCGGGATCACCTCCCCTCCTATCCTCAGGGTAGCAAAAAAAAAGAAGGCCGAGATCTCGGTCTTTGGTAACGAGACTCTCAGTCCCACCCTCTCTATCTCGCGAACCAGGTACGCAACCCCCAGCTCCGCTCTAATTCACGCCTCGTCAAACGTGTCTGCCCTGATGACCAGTAGGGTGTCGTCCGCGTAGCATATAGTCGTACACCCCACTGGAAACCTGAGTCTTAGGATCGTAGCCTATGTTCCACAGTATTGGTCCCAAGACCGATCCCTGTGGAACCCCACATGTAATTGGCTTGCGTTTATAGCAATCCCTCCTATCAACAAAGGACATGTCCCTATCCGCCAGATAGTCGTTCAGGATTGTTCGGAGATAACCCGGAACGTCCTTTCCCCGGAGCGCCTCCCTTATAGTTGGCCACGGGAGGGTGTTGAAGGCGTTCGCTATATCTAGCGATACCACCATCACCACCCCTCCGTCTCGCAGGCCCTCGTCTACGCTCTCGCGCAATCTCCATATTGCATCGACCGTGGAGCGATGCTTCCTGAACCCGTACTGGCTTTCCGCTATGCCTTCGGTTCGTTCTAAAAATGTACTTGTTAGCCTATTTACAATGATCCACTCGAACATTTTCCCCGCCTCGCTCAGTAAACATATTGGCCTATATGTAGACGGGGCTAAGTCCGGTTTGCCCGGCTTTTTTATAAGTACCAGTCGGGAGACTTTCCACTGCCGGAGAAAGTACCCCTCCCTGAGACACGCCGTAAAACACTTCACCCAGAGAGGGATGAGGTGACTCATCGTACCCTTCACAATGCATCCTGGTATACCATCCGATCCAGGAGCCTTGCCTGTTTTGATGCCGGCACAAGCCTCCATCACCTCCTCATGAGTCACCGCAAGTTCGTCCTGCCACTCTGCTATCATCTCGTTGTTGTGAGCCGCATTTCCGACCGGGAACAGTGCAGCGACTATCTCATCCGTAACATCCGGTGGTAGAGTCTCAACAATAGAGGCACCGCCGGCCAGCAGCTTCTTAGTGACTACTCTATAGGGCATTCCCCATGGATCCCTATCCAGATCATTCACCAGCTCCTTCCATAGTTTTGCCTTGGATTCGCTGATGGCCCTCCTAAGGTCTCGTCTGGCCTCCCTTAAGCCGTCCCACAGCAATCTCACATCTTCTAGACTAGCATGTCCTCTCGCTCTCATTCTTGTGAGTCTTCTTCTCCGCGAGTTGCATGTACGTCCAAGCTCCGCGATCTCCTCGTTCCACCAATAAACCAGTGGACGTCTAGAGGGACCCTTCCTTGTCATCGCGACGTCCGAGATGTCCCGCAGGATCTCGTCCATCCTCCTGGCACTCCGGGTGCTGTCCTCTCGCACTCCATCCCACGCTAAAAGCACCGCTGCCGCTTTCATCATTTCCTGATCGATGCGCCTCGTGACCCATCTCGGAAATCTCCTCAGCGCCGTCCTTCCCGTCTCCGTGCCCGTGAGCGAGGCCCCGACGTCCATCAGGATGTACCGGTGGTCCGATAGGGACTCCAGCTCAGCCGCGACACGCCAGCCAGTAATCTTCCTGGCTGCAGTTACTGTTGCCATCGTGACATCCACAGAGGATGTTCCACGAGGATGCACGCACGTGGGTTCGCCCCTGATGTTAATGAGCTGAAGTCCCCTCATCCCCATCCAACCTAGAAGGATGTCTCCCCTCCTGTTCGGTCGTCCCGAATCCCAGGCCTGCGCTCTGGCATTGAAATCTCCCGCTATAATCGTTGGATGGTCCCTCCGAAGCACCTCCCGTAGCTTGTCGTCCATCTCGTCCAGGTCGTGGACGAATTCCGCATAATGAGGCTGGGAGGGAAGTAACATGAGACCAGCGTCACCTCCCCCCAGTCCAGGCTCCCTCCTCTGCATCGGGGCGCACACGGTGTCCTATTGCCACCCCAGTGCCACGTTACCGCTGCGGACGGTGGTTATTACCCAACCCTGGTACTTATGTGTCTATCTTGTATATACTTTGTACTTGTGTACTGGGTATACATTCTGCTCTTCGGAGTCGTGGTAATATAATATCGCCATAGTAAAAATATTAATTTTATTTTACACACAAAAAAAAAATAAAATCAATGTTTCCACATTAAACACCTATTATATGCTCGTTTTAACTTGTGACCCGGGTTTGTCTTTATATTTATTATAATTGTTTATTATAATTTACACGAGCGATAAAAGTGACAGTAATTATACTTTGTGATAATTTTAATATCATATTAAATTCATAATACTGAATTATATTCAATTTGAATTATTTTCAATCATTTCTATAGATCGTTACTCAGTTTTCTCAATATGCCGTTAAATTAACTAATATAATGGCTTTAATTCAAGAGAATATATAAAATTTGTCTAAAATTTATTTATTAATACGAACGCTATTTACTCTGAAACGGAAAAATGAATTGATTTTGTCACATATTGAAGTTAAAAATAACAAAATGTTATTTAACTTAAGGAATAAGGTCGCTCTTTTGATATCTAATAATGTAACACAGTTGATGTTTTATAACAGTGTCTTAGTTTTTTACATGATCATTTGGTAGAATTTATGCGTGTATCTGAACTTTCATGAAAGGTAGTATAAGTCTAACGTTTCACTCAATTATTTAATTTTACTAGATTTTATAATTTATATTAAAAATAAAACTCTGGGTGGTAAAATTTGACGTGGGACATTTCTCCTATGGATATAATTTCATTTGCGAGGTATGTTTTGTATTGAATAAAATTGTAATAAACGTACACATATAATAGAACAAACATTTCTACATTCAATCCTGCAAATTACATAAATTTCTAAATGGTAAGATTATATTGGAATCACGTCTCAATTAGCTACATTTGTTCATTTTTCATTGTTACTTTAAGTTTAAATATCTTTTGCATTTATTGGTCTAAATAATTTAACACAAATATTTTCGTTAAGTATAATGAAAGTATATTTTTCCAGATGTGCAGTGCAGTTTTGGCTTTCTTCATTACTTTAGTGCAGGTACATAATCCATAACACAATGCAGCAAGAAAAATCTCTCAGAAGTGCAATAATACGTTTCCTGAAGATCTTTCTGCGCTAAATGCGATATCGTTGATAGAATTTGTCTAACACATCAGGATTATAATTAAATTGAAATGAAATGGTCAAAAAGTGCCGTTTTTA
>NW_017257282.1:0-4195 GCF_001594055.1 Mycetomoellerius zeteki
CGCTCCATGGCTGCCCACATACTACTTCTACCAAACGCAACGAACACCTAATTCGACGCTTGATATCTTTAAATAATACTAAAAGACAATCATTTTAGTGTCGAATTTGTTGGAGCACCTAGTTGTTTAAGACCACTTCTCTCTACTCCGCCGACCGCGCGACCTATATTTGAGTTCGAATTTCTTCAAAACGGAACCAGCAACTAATTCGGCGCTTGATATCTTTAAATAATATGAAAAGACAAACATTTTAGTAGCCAATTTGTTGGGTTGTCTAGTTGTTTAAGACCACTTCTATCTTGTCCGTCGATCGCGCTATCTATATTTGAGTTCGAATTTCTGCCAAACCGTATGAGCACCTAATTCGCCGCTTGAAATCTTTAAACAATACTAAATTCAAACATTTTAATGCCAAATTTGTTGGAGCACCTAATTGTTTAATACCACTTCTCTCTTGTGCGCCGACCGCGCGACCTATTTTTTAATTCGAATTACTGCTAAACAGAATGAGCACCTAATTCGGCGGTTGAGATATTTTTAAATAATATTAAAAAATATTAAATAATACTAAAAAACAAATATTTTAGTACCAAATTTGTCTGAGCACCTAATTTTTTAAGGTAACTTCTCTCTCTGTGAGCCGACTGTTCAACTGACGCCTAATTTCTGTATATAATTCTATGTATAATATATATTTTCGAAATATTTTGGTGTTTTCTTGGAGCACTTAATTAGCATTTAATTCTGATGCATTTGTTTTGTTTGTTTACGCAATACATATTGATTTTTTTTATTAGGAACTTAATATTAAGTTAGCCCGCCCCCATTAGTTTTTTTTTCTGCCAAACGGTTCAAGCACCTAATTCCGCACTTCAGCACCTAATTAGCACCTAATTATCACCTAATTAGCATTTAATTTTGTTATGTATTAGAATTTATTTATCGCTGGTTGGGGGGGGGGCTAGCTTAATAAGGTTGTGTCGCTGCGTTTGATTTAGCGTCGTTTCTCCAGATAAATACCACGCAATACAGCAATCGCTTTATGTAAAAAGTTTTTGTACGTCAAATTAATGTAACATTGATAACATTAAAATAAATAATCGATTGAAGAAATTGCTATACGAAGTTGCGTATGAGAATTTTGTAATGTGGAAAGGTAAAGTGAAATCTCGATAAAATTCTGAACTTAACGTTGCTTCATAGCTTGTATAATAATAACAATCATATTGTATTACCATAATCTTTATTATTGAGTTGCACTCTTACTGCAAAATAAAAATATACTCTTGACTACATTTATATAAAAAATTTATTATTGTATTATTATTACGTGGAACAACAGAATGATTATTCATTCAGTAAATATTATCATATTTTTAATTTAAAAAAAATATTTTTAAATAAAAAGCATTTATTAATATTAAAAAAATATAGCTAAAAATACATACACATTGTGTGTTCGTTTCATAAATTTTATATGTTATTAGAATGACAGTTTTGCAATTTATAATTATAATCAAAAAATTGTTTGGCATAAATAAAATTAATTTTATGAAATGAATAAAAAAAAATGTTTTCTTAAAATTTCAACGCTATAAAATTTCTTCTATCACACTATAATATCTTTGCCTTCGACTTATGTGCAGTCGTGCAGAGTACAAATTACAACTCATCCTTCAAATGTCTAAATGTATTTCCATGGTCCATTAATTTACGTGTTAAAGAATCCCAGAATATCATTCTCTGCCAGAGAAGACTGTGATCCATTGTAATTTTCTTTGGATTTTCTATGCGCAAGTATTCCGGTGCAGAATTTGTTTTTACGGGCTTCCACTTCAATGGAACCACTTTAGTAACTTTTGGTGTAGGATTTCTAAAAGAATATTTGTCTAGATATTATACGGAAAATTTTTTTTACTCTTTCCTTATTAGAAACGAAATCCATAATTGTGGAAATAAAAATCTAATATAAAAAAGATATAGACTAAGAACTTTAATGAGAAATATTGGATTAAATAGTTAAGCCAATAATTATAAAATGGTTCATCTTACTTTGCACCAATTATTTTAATATTAATATAATTAAATTTCAATATATAATACTTTCAACATTCTTTATGGATTTAATTTATACATTTGTATTTTTTCTTGCATTTGCTATGAGTTAGATATTAACACTTACCCGGAATTCGCAAAATTGTACCAAATATAAGTCATGACATCGATTATTTTATGATCTTCTTCAGACAACGCCGTGTTTGGGAACAATTGTTCACCCACGGGGAACAAATACTGTAAATCATCCGCGTGCGATACTCCGTAATCTCTTACTGGATCGCCAAATATCGTGCTGAACGATACACTTCCTTTATAAGCAAAGTAGTAATAAAATACTGGTGAAGTTTGATTTACAATAAAATCTTGCACAGCTTCGTGAGTACCATGATTAAACCATGAGTCGCTGTACATCTAGAAAATCATATTAATGAATCATTAATAGATTAATTATTAACAAACTTGACTTTTTAAACTATGTAGATATAAACGCAATATAAATACTACTTATTTTTTTATCTCTTAATAGAGCATTGTAATAATATTTCACTTAAAAAATTAAAGTTGCAAAATTTTTACTACAATAATTTAAATAATGACTTGATTATTTAAGATAGTCTTATGATATGTCGATTTTATTCGAATCAAATGTAAAGTCATATATATTCTTTAATACTTCAAATATTAAAATTGATGATTGTATTGTATAATTAATTATTTAAACTTACGTCGACGACTTTGAATCTGGAATCTTCGGTGTAGTCGATAGCATTGTAGCCGAAATAGAAATTGCGAATAGTGGCAGTTATCTCATTTCGTAAATCCTCATTCGTGACATTGTATCTTTCGTCATATAATAAACTCATAGGCACAATTTTGTTAAAATTAGTCTCCAATTCTTTCACATTTTGTTCCCGTCCATAAATACCTGTGAAGCACAAATAAATTTTCATTGACGTACATCTTAATTTATTATAATTCACAGAAAATTATTAAATCTTAAGGATAACACTACAAAATTTGATAATGTATTCAAAAGACGCAATCAGCATGATAAATTAAAAGGCTAATTATTTGATAATAAAAAATTGGATTTATCTTTTATTTAGGAATCATAGATTTTTGATGGGATTTTATAACTATACTTTATCGAGGGACGTTTGAAACTTCCATATTATAAAAATCACCTTATTTTAAGATTCCGAAGGATAATTTTGTTTCAAAAATATTTATCAATTTTGTTTCAGGTGATTTTTATAAAATAGAAGTTCCAAAAGTCCCTCAATAAAATATAATTTTAAAATCCCATCGAAAATTTATGACCCCTAAATAAAAGATAATTCCAGTTTTTATATTATTAAATAATTAGCCTTTTCGAGCATATTGTTCCTACCTGCTACTCTTAAAGCTCCTTCTTCCGAAGTGATTCCTGTCATCCAGGGTACGTCGAGGAGGCGGCCTTCTCGTACAGAAATTAGGGGATCCTCTATCAAAAAGGCACCTGAATGCTCAGGTTCGATTACCGGTCGGAATGGTATCATTGGGCAATAACCAAATTTCTACGATAAGGCAATTAATAATTAAATAAAATTATAAAAAATATATGATCAACATATTGAGAACATGTAATAACACAACTCATTGAAAATAAAAAGGAATGTTTTTATTGAGGGCAACTACAGAAAATAAAGAAGCGTAATAAGATCATCGAAAATGCAAAATGAGACAATGTGTCAAATGTAGGGGAAAGTTGCCGAATGCGTATCACTTAACCTATTTTTTATTATATTTTCCATTTGGCACTGTTTTACATGCAAATGAACATTAGAAATTGTAGCTTGAGGTTTTGGACGCTTATTATTACATGTTTAACTTTCCACCAATAACAAATTAATTTGTTATAAATCTTTTTGTAACATGCTGCAAAAGGTACGATTTAGGCAACCGGTCGCCTAAATCGTACCTATAGATATTTTTTATCGTATTTCCTTTGAAAGTATTGAATTTATGAATGAAAACAGTTAAAAATATAAGATTAATAAAATAAATCATTAACTAATACCTAATAATTAATTAATACCTAATTTTAATAATTTATTGAAGGAAATCAAATATTTTATAATTATTAAATAACAATAAT
>NW_017257282.1:4217-9320 GCF_001594055.1 Mycetomoellerius zeteki
AAATATGTATATACAGTGAATGTAAAATACTCTACAATAAATCTTCTTTTATAAAAATACAAAAATTTATAATAAAATTGGATAATCGCGTTGTTATCAGCTACATAAGTTGATTAAAAATTAATATCAGATGTACTTGATTTTTTAAACGCTAACATCCATAAAACAAGATGTGGGTTATTATATTTTTGTCTATATTACTCATTTCTCATATATTTTATATTATTGTTACTAAATATTGCCTATTAACTAATAATATAAAATATTGATGAGGTACGATTTAGGCGACCAGTACGCATTCGGCAACTCTCCCCTATGTATTAAAATTCAGAAAGGAGCATAAAGATATTAAAGACTTTTAATATGCTCCTTCCCTCCTTTTTTAAATTAATATTGTAATCAGCTGTTGCAGTAACTTTGTAGGAAATTCACACTTGTACGTGAGTCGTACTACTCGTTCTCTGTTTTCATATCAGTTGATGCATGATTAAAAATGAGGTTTGAATAAAAATATCAACTACACATGCAAAAAGCACGTATAGTTGGCGTGTACAAATGCATACGCGCGTATTCAGATTCACCAAACTGGTTTTCCTCTTATTACTAGAACTTCGGCATGTTTATCCGTCTCAATCCGATATTTATCTTCGAAACGTCATACGCGAGAAAAATTTCCACAATGTGGTTGATGTAAAAACAAAATTTTTACTATCTTATATATATATTATTGGAAAAATATTTATATCAAAATTCGTAACATATTTATCAACCCTAACGAGCAATTTTATTATTAGGTAACATAAAATCGAAGACAATTTCACAATCGTAAATAATCACTTTTTAACTTCGTCTTAATTTTGTATTAAGACACACCTATTCTAAAATGGTATTCTAAGCGATGTGAAACCATCGCGTGACTGTCCATGGAGAATTTATATGCACCCATATCGATGAAGTGTCTACTTGTCAGCGCATGTAATTTCTGAGACTGATGCACACGCGGATACAGGAGTTATCTTACAGTTGCACTTTTAATTAGCTACGCTTGAATGCATTTAAAACGTTTTAAGCCCGGAGTTCATGTAAAATATCAATACTACGGAACCAAGCGTGAAGGCTTTAAATATAATCGAGATTACATCCGAGATGATAAGTGACCCATATACATACATTATATATAGATATATCTTAAACCGTGTCTACTTTCACATAAACTTATTAATTTCACGTGACTTAACATTACTAATGTTTCCACATCGATGTGCGCAAATATACGACCAATTGAGCACTGATTGACAGCTATACGAATCCTTTTATATAGATGTTGAAATAAATACATGAGAAATGTGCATATATGGCACACAAATAATCATTTTATAGTTAATGGCATTTGAAATAATTAAACAGTTAGATCAAATAGCGACAACTATTTTATTATTACAAAATGCCATCGACTAATCGCGATTGTAAATTCGCTCGCGTGCGTTAAAAAGTTTATCATTTACATATTTTCTCATGTCGACTAAATTTCATTACCTTGAAAAGCTGGTCGGTACCAATGATTTCTTCCGCGCTTTTCGTTTGCAGGCATTCAATGAGATCCTTGGAATTCTCGGTGTTGCATCCTAAATGCTTACCTAAAGTCATAGCTCTCATTCTGGCAATTCTTGGTGACGTTAAAGTCCATGGATTGTAGAAGTTGCCACTCTGAGAAATACCGCGGTGAAAAAGTCCTGCGTGATTGAGAAAAACGTAAACATTTCCCGGTTGTAAAAACGAGTTATGCTAATTAAGGCATCATGCTGGAAAAAAGATCATTATTAATGATTTCCCGATTGCACCATTAATAATGCAGATAGTACACGCTGAATATATTGTCTATATAAATATATGAAAATATGTAACATTTTCTTATGATTTTAATTATAATTTTTAGGAATTTTCTTAAAATTTGATACTTCTCCAATTTGACATTTTGTCGTTTATTTTAAGAAAATTTATGAATAAATAGCAGTTTGCTAATAATTCAATAATCAACGTAATATATAGATATAAAATGTTATATTTTTACTGAAATAATGCTTTTTATTAATTGATCAACTTTGAATTTATTTAATACAATTATGAAAGATTTTATTGGCGCACGCGCTGAAACGCCAATAAATACATCGATAAATTCGTTGAAATAAAGTTTGTTAGAGTACATCTAAATATTTCTGTTTGATAATAAGAAATGAAGATATGTTAATTAATCTTGAAATCGACTTGAGTTTTTAATTTGCAATTCACTTTATATCATTAACAACTACTTCCAGAAAGAAGATCGCAATAATGTGAAACACGTTTCTTTGTACATTAAAAATTCGTAATTACAAATGATGATGTAAATTGAAATATTATGCGTGTACGTATAATATATGAAGTAATATTATGTATGCAATCCATTACGTGTCACTTAATGACGTCGGAATACCCAATGAATCGTGAAACTAAGAATCATTTTTACGGTAAAACGTGTATTAATGTGTCAGCATTTGTTACACACCTCATGTATTATAAAATAATTTCGTAATAATTATTATGTCTTCCGAATTAAATACAAGTAACACAAATGAGTGAAGACCACCATATCACTCACTTTGTTTAACATTTCTCGGTTTATTTTTACTAAATATAGCAACACAAATCAGATTAATTGACAAATTTCCGATGCAATAATAAAAATATATAGAACTACATTTTATTGCCTTATAAATATATTGTTTACGCATCAATAACAGCGAAGGCTCATATAAAAATTTTACTTATATTTTTACTTATATTTGTAAAGGCCTTTACCTACTGAAAGGGGGCTGACCATATGGTAGTGAACACTTGCACCGCCGGCACTTTCACCGAAAAGAGTCACTCTATTTGGATCACCACCAAAGTAAGCAATATTTTCGTGTACCCATTTCATAGCTTGCTGCTGATCCTTTAATCCTACATTTCCTGGACATTCCAGGTCCTCCGTACTCATAAAACCCAAAGGTCCAAGTCTAATGTGAGAAATATATTTATCGCGCGTTATGCAACTGTAACATTTTCTCCTCTTTTGTCATTGACACCGATTTCTTGTAAAATTGTAACTCTTTTATTTTTAAAAAATTACATAAAAACAAAAATGTGTTATTTATTATATTACATTTTCATATATAAAAAAATAATAATAAAAAATAAAGTTGTACATATGAAAAATAAGATTGCAGTGAAGAGTCTAAAAATCTAGCGTCTAGCGTCAGCCTTAAATTGTCAAGCTTACCGGAAGTTGACGGTGACGAGGACGAGATCAAAGTCCAGCAGAAATTTGGGCCCATAATATTCAGAGTGGCCAGCACCAGCAAGCCATCCACCACCGTGGAACCAAATCATGACTGGGAATCGGGCGAAGACCTTCTGCCGCTGTCGTTCCGGATCATGATCAAAATTCGAGTGTTCCTCGGTGCATTGTATGCATGGCGTGTAAACGTTCAGGTAAAGACAATCCTCGCTGCCGACAATTTCCTTCTGATCGACGTAGATATTCCGTTGCATGCATATCTCGGCGTTAGTCGTAGCATGTAGAGTGCCATTCCAAGCGATCGGGGGTTGCGGTGGCTTTGGGAAAAATATCGTGCAATTAATTTTTACGTATATTATTTGTAAGTCTGAACAATTTAGACGTTTGTGTTAAAACTGGTCGTGCAACTTCGACTAAGCGGAGACTTGTTAATAATGACGTATCAATGATGAATGACAAAGCGATATGTACATATAAATTATTCTTCGAAATTGTAGATGCAATAAAACAAATTTCCGGAAGTGTTTTATTACTAGCTATAATAATATTGTTTGCTTTATTTATAAGGCAGAAGCAGTAATTGATTATATAGGGTAAACCCGATATATACGCCACACCTAAGGGAGATTTAATTTATCAAGTACTATTTACCATGTTTAAGGCAAATAAACTATACCAGTAAAAACTTCATACTTTCTACTACTATGAAAAAAATATTAGGAATCCGAAATATTAATTTATCATAGGTATTAAAAAATAAATTTTTTGAAACCCTTGCATTTTTGCCATATATCCCATAAGGATAGGATATATGGTTACTCATAGGGGGAGGGGGGGGTACGGCTCATGAAAAATTTACAAATAATGCATATAAATAAGACGTAAAATGACACAATAACTTATAAAATACGTTTATAAAGTTTTATTAAGGAATAAAAATGATAAATATGTATATGAAGTAATAAATAATAATTACAATCTTCCTACATATATTAGAAATGTTATGACAAGAGGTACATATTTCATGTAATGCATTTATTGCATTTAGTGCACTGATTTCAATCTGCGCACTTTGTATGCTTTGGGCATAAATCCCGTCCGCTAAAAATGCCGTATATCCCAAGCAAGTGGGATATACAACACAACAAACTAAACAAAGAATACTAAAGCAAAGCACTTGTATTTTGCTATACAACATGCTTTACTATTCCTTTACATATGTATCACAAAATAACCACTAGGTCTTTTACGCGCCCTACAGTAATCATTTTATGTAGATTATAATTTATGATGGCGCTACTTGTTACAATAACAAATCGATTCAACTCACAATAATTTCATTAATATTAACTGTAAGAAGCTGAAATTATAACCCAATACTAATATAACATAAAGAATGTAACAATAAATGTAACAGAGTAGTTGCGAGAAAATTACTCCCACTCCTTCTATTTTTTCTGACTTCTGCGGCGTAAATCCCAGTGTGGCGTATTTACCGGGTTTACCTTATATAAAATTGTATATAAAAAATTAAGGAACGTTTCTAATTATGTGACAAATACAATTTAATTATTAATAATTTATGTATGAATAATATAAAATATACAGAAAACATTATAGAATTATTAAATCTAAAATTTTTATAATATTATAATATTTATACTCAATAAATAAAAGAAGGACAACGAGCCAATTATAATATAAGATCTTTAATAAACGTATATATACAAACGTTTCGACACCGATCGGGTCATTTTCAATGTAAAATAACAAACACTCTTACA
>NW_017257282.1:9454-10177 GCF_001594055.1 Mycetomoellerius zeteki
TTTAATAAAAATTAAGCCATGATACAATTGTATGTAACATTTAAACTCAACGATGTCAAGCGACGTTATGACAAAAAGAAAACAAGGAAATAGGAAAGATAATAAGAAAGGAGACAAGGACAATGTTAAGAGGGGGAAAAAGATTGGATAATGTTTAGGTATGATTCTGGCAGGGATTCTGTGTCATTTTGTTTGTTTAGCCCATGCATTTGTCGTTTTATGTGAACCATCTCCGATATCAATCTTTTATTAAACGAAGCTTCTCTGTCTAATATTTCCACATTGTCCCAGTCGAAATTGTGATTCTGGTCAATGCGGTGACATATGTGATCACTGTTGGGGATTTTGACTTCTTATTAATATCGGAGACAT
The DNA here is from genome assembly GCF_001594055.1 of Mycetomoellerius zeteki. Taxonomy (NCBI): domain Eukaryota; kingdom Metazoa; phylum Arthropoda; class Insecta; order Hymenoptera; family Formicidae; genus Mycetomoellerius; species Mycetomoellerius zeteki. The sequence goes on from NW_017257282.1 coordinate 9,827, forward strand.
GTTCGTGCAATCTTGTCTTTAATTGCCTTTTGGTCTGACCCACGTAACTGGCTTCGCAATCATCACAAGAGATCTTGTAAACTACATTTTGATTACATAAGGGATCTAGCTGATCTTTACCCTTTTTTATAAATTTATTTAATGAATTTGGTATCGACAAGAAGACTAGAACTAAGGAGGATCAACTCGTGCCAATAGCGGTAGTGGGGGTGAGGCAAAAAGTGGCGACGGATAACTTCTCCCACTCTTGTGTTTCATTAGTCCTCTCTGTCGCTCTATATAGTCGTCGCTCTGTCGTTCTATAATCGTCACTTTGTCGCTCTTATATCGAACTTTCACACAATGCGCAGT
>NW_017257282.1:10633-12439 GCF_001594055.1 Mycetomoellerius zeteki
TTATTAAAGATCTTATATTATAATTGGCTCGTTGCCCTTCTTTTATTTATTGATTTATTCTAATTGAGCCACATTAACATTTAAATATTTATACTCTTCTTAAAAATATGGATATGAATTTATTTTTAACATTTTTTAATTACTCGAAAAAATCTCTATTAGAAAAACTGATACAAATATTACAATAATAATCTAATTATAATCTAATATAATAATAATTATTATAATATACTCTAATAATCATTATAATAATAAAATTAATAATTATAATATTTTAGTAGAATTATTATAAATTATTAGAAAAGTATATTAAAAAATGAGTATTAAAAAATACTCTAAATGTGCGACACTTCGGTAATGAAGGATAGTGCAGGCACGGTTCAGTTCCGCCGTTCCTCCCGATAGTTCCATTTTTACGACGCAGTGCGCGGGATGACGCTAGTACCGAAAACGAACTGAGGCATTGCTTCGTCGCTCAGTGTTACTTCGTGAGTATAATATCGCGTCAATCGTGTAATTGACCTTTTTGTGGGAATCTACGAAACGTTGCAATGGTAATGTGCTGAACTGTCGGACATGTATTTTATCAAAGGTGTCGTTCGCAACGAACGCACATTGATCAAAATATCAAATGCACCGTGCGACATGCATGAGTTGCATAGGTTGCATAGATCGATTACATCGCGCGACTATTCCAGCCCGTTTCGTGTAACGTCGCATAAAAATTATACAAATAATCGGAATTAGAATAATATAGAAAATATCTGTCGGAACCAATTATAGAGATATATCTAAAAAGTATACAGTAAACATAATTCATCGAGGAAACGCGGACGCGCGACAGTTTTGCCAACTTGCGAAAATTCCGCGTAATCGTATTATCCGCGATCGAACGTCGAGTCGAAGTATTCAGCTAATATTATACAATATACAAAAATGGAACAATATGATGTGGTATATAAAATAAGCTGTCTTGATAACTCTTCTTACGTTGGTCAAACCAAAAGAAAAGTTAAAACGAGAATCAAAGAACATAAATCTAATGTCAAAAAATCTAAAGATTCTCTCACGGTATTATCACAACATTAGATTGATCGTGATTACAAAATGAATTGGGATGACATTCAGGTATTAGATATAGAACCGTTCTTTCAAAAAAGAATTACGTCGGAAATGATCTTTATAAAAAAATAAATTAATGTGTGGCCTGAATAAGCAGAGTGATACGGAAAAATTACCAGAGACTTACTTTCCGTTGCTTAGCATAGCTCCCCCTTCTTAATACCATTTTATTCTCTCCTTTGAATCACGAAGGGTATTTAAAACAGTGTATCATGATGAGAATTTGGCAGTACATCTTAACTAATTTCGCTATTGTAACAAGACATCCACTCTCGATACTAATCTACACAAGTTGAACACAGGTATTAATTTTTATAACTGATAACTCGCTAGATGAATTGCAAGCTTTGAATTAATCAAGAAATATTGTGATCATTAGAATCTGGAAATTTTGCGTTCAACTAACAACTTAATACAAGCATTTGGAATATCGGAAATAAATTGGAATAAAAAATGGATATACAGGGTGTTTCCAAATTAAATGGCAAAACTTCGGGAGCGTGTAGAGGAGTAAAAAACTAAGAAAAAAAGTCCTATAGACATATGCTCGTTTTTGCTCCGTTTCAGAGAAATCGAAAAAAAATGTTTACATTTCTTGCCATATCTAGCACCGACATATTTGATTACATTTTCCACTTTCTGTTATGAATTTGTCAGTCGCTCTTTGAAAGCCTTTAACAGTAG
>NW_017257282.1:13364-19773 GCF_001594055.1 Mycetomoellerius zeteki
TGTATTGCTGCAAGAGGTGCACATTTCGAACAAAATCTTCATTAAAAAGTTTATAAATAAAATAATTAAAATAATAAATTAAATATATTTTTTTCTTTTTTCGTGATTTCCTGCGAAACAAAGCAAAAAGGAGCATATGTCTATAGGACTTTTTTTCTTAGTTTTTTACTCCTCTACACGCTCCCGAAGTTTTGCCATTTAATTTGGAAACACCCTGTATATATATTCGTCGATGACCGGCAATGATCGTTATCATAGAATTTTATTCGCATTATATTCAACATAATGGAAGCAGTGCCCGATCGACGTGTGAAGTGATAGTCATGTTTAATTCGCGAATATTAACTTTAAATTTGATTCGTGTAGTACTGCGTGCAACAAACTTTCTCAAGACTTCGGAAACGCCTCTGTGACATAAATCTGTTTTTATTCCTGCACTAGTATTATAGAACTTTTTTCGCTTCCGCCAAATATCAAACATATACCTTTCTCCTATCTTAAATTCCAAAAGTGTATAATAATTCAACCGCAAAAAACAGATCTATAATTGAATCGACAGCAACCGACAGTTTAAATATTTCGCGATTTCCTCGTTCATTCGTATATGCATCCGCGATTATTCGTGTTATTCGGATGATATAGAAAAATCCCGATCAATCATCGTGAACATGGAGAGGATAAATCGGAATAAATCAGAATAAATGCAGAATGCTGTAGCGTCGCAGTGATTGGTGAGTGAACCTGTTTGTTAAACTTAAATTTGCTCTGTGTAATTAAATTGAAATCATTTTCAGTTTGACAAACTTTAGCGCCGAATTAATTTGAGAAGATATGAAAAATCTCTTAAATTTCCACTTTAAAGTATTTTAAATCATCTCATTGCAAATCTAAGTGTGTAAAAAGTTATTATAATATAGGTGTATGATTAATTTTCCGTGTAAAAAATGATATAATTTAATTAAAATTTAATGTAAAAATAATAAAGAAAATTGATATAATTATGACAACTGAGAAAGTGATAAAGTTACTCTTTATGATACTTTGCAATATATCAAGAAATCATGATGTGGAACTAATGAGCGTTGGAATTTAATTTCAATTCAAGCGAGACGTATGGCAGAAATCATGTTAATCATACTTTGCTTACATTAGATATTCTGCTGGTCGACTGCTAAACCGTATAAATGCATTTTTATATGCAATATAATGTATATTTTTACACGAAAGATCAGCACACTCATATATTGTAGTCACTTTTTATACACATGAGTTTGAAGTTCTATCACAGTTTTTAATTCAAATAAAATATTAATATAACGATATTTTAACAATAAGATTTTACATTTGGGCGACGAGCATCGGAATATATTTATGTTAAATTGAAAATGGACATTCCATGTAACTGTAGAGCAAGAATTATTAAGCAGTAAATTAAGCAGTAGATTCAAATTGATTGACGTAATTTAATTTTCTTTTATTTCTATCTCTTGTGATACGTTAATATAATTTGCTCTATATCTATCAATGATAAATCAAGCTGCATAAATTAAAAAATTACAAAATTATATAATATTATACACATCATTGATTATAGATAATATTATAAAATAGACATCAGATAAAATGCAAGAAGCATTCCTCGTTACGAAAGAAGTCGACCAGCAGAATATCTAACGTAAGCAAAATATGATTAACATAATTTCTGCGATACACGTCTCGCTTAAATTAAAAATTAAATTCCAACGATTATTAGTTCTGCATCGTAATTCTTTAATATAGCGAAGTGTATCATGAAATCCATATAAACTTTACAAAGCAACTTTTCCACTTTCTTAGTTGTCATAATTATACTAATTTTCTTTACTATTTAACATTAAATTTTAATTAAATTATTACAATTTAATTACATTAATTAAATTAATGTAATATATTACATTTTTGTAATATATTTCATTCTTGCCTCTATTAATACAAGATAATTCTTTGATGATATTATTCTGTATTTTATCTGTGCTTGCGATAAACAAATTATCTTAAGTGTACTGCAAAATAATTTTAAAAACATCTTTTAGAATATGTGTCGAAATAGCTTTCTAACTTGAATATAAGTTTTTATTTGCCTTTACAAATATTTTTTCAAACAATCTCCTAACTGACGTAAATATTTAGACTGATAAATATTTGGTAAAACATAGGCATGTTTAGATTGCTTTGTTGACGAATTTGAATATATCATTTATTTATTATTATCTCTAAAAAATACAATTTAAATCCAAACTTTACATATTATAATATAAAATTTATACTTTATATGTTACAATATAAAATTAAATTCTAATAAGCAACGCGTGTAAAACTAAACAATGCACAAATTGCATTCGCAACAACATGAACGACATGAGAATACAAAGCGGTTATTAATAAAATGTGATTTTGTGCCATCCTGTATCTATAATTCTGATGATGGAATTCGAGGCTGAGGATCTTTTCTTTATAGCGAATTCGTGCTCAGAAAGAATTATAACGTTTATTCGATTGTAACGCAGTTTTTTCACTTCCGCGAAACAAGAACACAAAGTATGTCATGTGCAATCTCAGAATTGACTTAGGAAAACGGAATGTTGGCGAATGTCGGTTCAAATTAGTTGCAACAGCGACGGCGCGTAATTGCGTGGAAAAAAAACCTACATACGATGCGTAAACTCTGAAGGAAAAAACCGTTTTTGCTATTACGATGCATGATTGTTGCATACTAATTGCAGAGAAAGTCTCTGACGCAACTTTTTAAATGATTAGACGAGACGTGTAATCCATTAGACATCATTAAGGACACTATAGGCAAATTTAGTTAATTACCTTCGGATTTTAATTTCATATTCTTTTCTAAATCATATTCTTTTCTAAATCATAAACCGTAACCGTAACCTATAAGTAAGCTTAGCTATGATCGGCTCATACAAGTTTATTGCTATCACTTTGAAGCTATTAAAATAAGTAACTTATTTTTTTATTTATATTGAATATATATCTTATTTCAAAAATAAATTCTCAAATCTACGTTTATCTGTTAAAATATTTTAACCAGATATTTATCTCCATTCACGAAAAATATATATACTTTGAATTGACTATAAATATGTCTACAGATTTTAGTCGATTATTTCAGAAATAGATATAACTTATTTTCGATTTCTCATCCATACATATAAAAATAAACGTCTAAACTTAAATTCTGAATTCAGATTACAATTTAATCAAATTCAATGGAATTACTTAACTTCGCGTCTGATAAGAAACAGGATAATTTTACCTTGAATCTGAGTTTCTGGAGTGGCGGTGCAGCATAGGGAATTCCCAGAAATGCATAAATATTTCTTCCAAGTCGGGTGAGCATTGTTGTTCCATATAACGTACCATTCGGTGGTTTTGCAATTGGTGGATTACCGCAGACCACATTAAACGCGAAGATGCAAATAAGGCCTAGTTGGATGAACATGTTATTTCGACATTCCTTCATTTTTAACTCTTTCTTCTCCAAGGGATTTCGCAACGATCTCTATAGACAGTGTTAATGTAATATTAATTACAAAATGCAAATATGTGAAATAAAAGTTTCTAAGTTGCAGACATACAAATGAAAATACAAATATAAATAAAAATTCATAAATCTAAATAACTGTATTATAATTAAGTTTGAAAAATAATATTAAATTTATTAATTTATTGATTTATTTATTAAACAAAATTTCTATTACATTTGGCTATATTAAAACAGCTATGACATATAATAATTAAAATACATTATATAATTGTCCTTGAATTTTTTAAATAATCTGTAAAAGTTTCTTTTATCTGTGACACAACAATATCCGATTTCATAATGATGGAATTTATAGATTATTGTTTTTAACATAAGCAACTTGTATATTAAAAGTCCATGATAATATAAATATTATAGGCTCGTTTAAATGCAACGCAATAATTAATATCAAGGCTTTTTTTATAAAACGAGCAATAATAGTTGGTTTATAAAAAGAAAATCGTTTTTAATTAAATAGTTCCACTAATATAAAAATATAAATTTCAAACGTTTCGACTTATAAAGTCTTCTTTAGTGATAAATATTTCTATACCCCCTTAAAAAGTCATCGTATAAACGTTAAATAAATATTAAAGGTAATCGCTCAAATACAATACTTGTTAATAAAAGAGCGATATTTATATCATATTGTAACTATTTAATTAAAAACGATTTTCTTTTTATAAACCAACTATTATTGCTCGTTTTATAAAAAAAGCCTTGATATTAATTATTGCGTTGCATTTAAACCGAGCCTATAATATTTATATTTGTCCATGATAATGTTTTATATCGAATTATTGATACAAGGGAAAGTAAACTGTAAATGGTGGCTTGTAATGTGTACATGAATAGATAGGTAAATACACTACGTAAAATATTCATAGGAAAAAAAATTCAGAAATGTAGAGATGATCGCGTTTACATGCTTCTTTTTCCTCTTACGTTAGGCCTGTGGCCTGTGTTACATCTCTCTTATTTGCTTGTGATGCGCACACTGATTATTCAATTACCACTAGCATATGGTACCTACAGTTTTAATGTCGGTTCCGAACGGCGTTTACATGCATTAAATTTAATTTATGTTCGAGAACATGATTATGGAGGAAGTGAAATTATCATGTACCTACAGCACATCTGAGAAATTGATAACTTAGTTGAGACTAGGCAAAGCACGGCGCGTGTTAAGAAAACTGGTTTCACATCGTAAATGCAAATACCTAGTGTTATGTAAAGAAAAAAACTTTCAAGATCAATGATGAAAGAGTGACAAAATACAACGAGATCAATCTATAATTATAAATGTCAAGCATTACATTGGCTTCAAGATTACATAATTAAGAATCATTAAAATGATAGGTTCATATGAATAAATTCAATTGATATAAATTCAATTGATATAAACGTAAATATAAACAATTTAATGTCTACAATATTTTAAATTTATTTTTTCTACCAAAACTTCAAAATGTATGTATATTGGAAAATTCTGTTATGGTTTTAAAACTTAAGAAAACTGTTGTTATCAATTCCTTTAATAAAAAAAATTAATGTTTTTTTTTAATTTAGCATTTTTAAATTGCACACACACACACACACACACACACACTCTCTCTCTCTCTCTCTTTCTCTCTCCCCCCCCCCTCTCTCTCTCTATCTGATAAATAATATTTCTAAGTTTGTAGTATACGAACGCATCTTATTTGATTTAAACAAAGTATCGTAACAATGAAGAGTTATTGACAGATTATGAAAATTACGGTGCCAGTAATAATTTCACTAATCTTTAGACAATGGACTGAAGTTGATATAATGACAGGGTATACCATGCGGTTTCGTGAGTACCGAAGAACGCGCGTGTTCGTTTGGCGAAGGTAGGATTAAGACTGTCGTTGGAGAGAGTCGCTCGTTGGGATATTATCGATGATGGTATACATAATTGACGTCACACTGACGAACAGCACAAATGTTTCTGCTAGTTTATCCTTTTCGATCTGTTTATCCTATTTTTTCATTGATCGTATCTTTTTGCTGATTGATACGATACATGTTTAAGCGAATAGATGAGTAACGTTACACTTTTCAATATCACAATTAATATAACATAAATTTTCAATTTTTCAAGAGCTTTAAGATTTTAAAAGAATTTTCAGATGTTTATTTTACAATTTTAGCAGAATGAGAAAATATAATTAACATGCTATATAATTAAAAGAAATACTAGCTTTAATATTATTATATTCGCCAATTTATATAAATCTAACTTACATTAGCTTACCATCAATTTATCATCTTAGCCATTTTATAAACCATGAATTTATTGATTTCAGTTCTTTTTTAAAGTTTTATTGATTATCATTTATAGAGATATACATATATCTGTTATTAATATAAACCCTGAAAATATTGCATTTTCTTACATTCTTATGATTAGATAAAAATGGAATTAGAAAACAATATAATGTATATCTATAAGAAAATACAAATCTCAGAGACGTCGTTTTTTAATAATCTTTCAGAAAAATAATAGATATTCTTTAAGATATCATTATCTATCAATAAACTCTACTTTTTTTATATTAAAAATTAATATAATTAAATTTGTAACGATTTACGAGGGTCGTCTGAAAAGTTTTGAGCCTCATCATGAAGATGGCGTTACTCGTCAAAGCCATTCTGGTATTATAATCGTGATACTTACGAAAGATATCTGTGACAATTGTGGCCATTTTGAACGTTCAGTTCTTGTTTGACAATCATTTGTGTCATCATTTTGTAAAAATGGAAAAAATTGAATATCGTGTTATAATTAAATTCTTGCATTTGAAA
>NW_017257282.1:19862-37689 GCF_001594055.1 Mycetomoellerius zeteki
AACGTGTTTGTCATATATTGACTGAAGAATTAGGCATGCGTAAGTTAACCGCGCGTTGGGTGCCGCGCTTGCCCACTCTGGATCAAAAACGCATTCGAATGAACATTTCTAAGGTCCTGTTGGAGCGGTTTAAGCGAAACGAGTCGGATTTTTTGCGTCGATTAATAACGGTTGATGAAACTTGGGTCCACCACTTCACTCCTGAAACGAAAGAACAATCAAAACAGTGGACTGCGAAGGGTGAACCTGCTCCGAAGAAAGCGAAGACGGTTTTATCGGCGGGAAAGGTGATGGCGACTGTTTTGAAAAAGGTAAAACAATAACAGGGACTGTATGCATCATTGCTTGACAAGCTGAAGGCAGAAATTGAGAAAAAATGACCGCATTCGAAAAAGAAGAAAGTGCTGTTTCATCAAGATAACGCACCGTCTCACACTTCGGCGGTCGCTATGGCAAAAATTTACGAATTGCGGTTCGAATTAATTGACTATCCACCGTATTCACCAGATCTGGCTCCCAGCGACTTTTTTTGTTTCCTAGGCTCAAAGTTTGGCTCGGAGAACAGAAATTTTTATCGAACGAGGTCATCGCATCCGTAGACGCCTATTTTGCAAAGCAAGATATTATTCTCATATCTTGCTTTGCAAAATAGGCGATATTACGCTCAGTATTATTTGAATGGATTAAAGGGGTGGGAGCATCGCTGGAAAAAATGTATCGACTTAAAAGGAGACTATGTGGAAAAATAAAATTGAATTTGACCGAAAAATTACTTGTTCTATGTTAGGCTCAAAACTTTTCAGACGACCCTCGTACATATTTTTATTATGATAAAAATTACATTATATTAATAATTATATTAATATATAAAAATTATTAATACATATTTCGGATATTTTTTAAAAACTTATGTATTTGCATACATGCATGCTATTAATAAAATTCAATATGTATAATAAAATAAAATCACAAGAGAGTTTCTATTATAAAGTTTATATTATCTAAAAAGGTTTCAAGAGATTTCAATTAAAATCATAAAAATTGTAATTTTTCGATCTTTTAATTGTATAAATTAAATCTTTAAAAACATATAATTATAACATGCAAACATAATATGAAATAGCCACATTAGCGCAAAATGCGAAGTTAAATAGAAGCCTAGAAGTAAAATCAGTTCTATCGATCACCTCTATTCTTCCAGCAGCATATTGTTCCGTTTCATAAATCCACCAGTACCATCCGTCGGTTTCGATAATTTTTACCTGCATTAACTGCATATGGTATATTCTAGCGTTATTATAGTCGACAAAAATTTGTAGATAGAGAGAAGTACTACAAATTATAATGAAACAATTTTCCAAAAATTTTCTGAGAACACCTTTTAGATCACGTTTTTCCTCCGATTTTATACTCCCATAAAAATAACTGATTTGCACAGTCATTTTGACTTCGAATCACTTCGGCAGCAAATCCGCATGTATGAGCTTGATATATCTACTATATATTGAGGATGTTTATATCACTGATCTATATTAACTGTATACCGTACAAAAAATTAGGCTCATTATATGAGCGTCACCACATTGAAAATTAGGCACTATCACCTCTATGTTAATCAAGGAGCAAAACTACTTATACAATATTATACATATATGTAAATCACTGATAAATTATCATCTATATTGTATTATAAAATAATTTAAATTAGTGTTTTAAATAATTTCTACAGTTTTAAATTGTCGATTCGCTATATTTTTTATAAGTAATGCAAGGCCACTTTACTATTTTTATAATTAACATATATTGTTAGAAACTATTATCTCTGATTTTTTACCGACAGCAGACAAGAAGAGAGTAAGTAATAATGCTTCCTAAGTTCAGAGGTGCTAGTGTCTAATTCTCAATATGGCGCAGATACAATAATACCTTGATCGGTATTCGTAGTTTGTACTTATATACTTAAGATTGCCTTAAATCAGACTTAAGATGTCATCAATCAATCAGAGAGCCATATCAGCATCTTATAATATTACTTAAGACAGTCTTGAAATAAGAATGGACTATGAATATCGGCCCTTGTTACAAAAAGGAAAACTGTATTTAGTCATATTTTATGCTTTACATGCATTTATACATAATAATATATACACTTACCATTTTTACAAAGATTAATGCAATATACATTTAAGAAAAAGTGGAAGATAAAATTTAATATAAAAATAATATAGTATTTAAGAATATGAAGAAAACTGACATCTGTTTGAAATAGACGAAGAACAGCGAAAGTTGAAACTATTTTTTATTTACATCTTTTAAAAAATTTTTATCTTATACCTTAAAAGATCATTTTCTAATTCATCGCATCGGAAGTTAACCCTTTGTAAAAGATGGTTTTGTAAAATGAAATTTTATACCTTATAAAAAAGGTAGAAAGTAGATATACCATACCGTCTAAACTTGCACACGCCATTTTGCAAAGAGACGGAGTAACACAATAAATATTCTTATATTTTTTGTGATCGTCAAATTATTATGCTCAAAAATAAATAAAATAAATTCCAATAAATTAATTTTGCGTTTTTAAATATATACAAAAGACATAATGAGGAAAGAGAAATATAATATAGCTTTAATGTAAACATTAATAATGTCATTGAATTAATCCTGCATATGAAATATCAAATTTCTATAAAATATGCTATTTTGATAATTACAAGAATATTATATCTCACATTAAAAAAAAAAAATTTGATCTTTTAAATTCCATTTTAATTTGCAATTATCTAGAAATTGTTCCAATTGTATATAAAAGATATTTTTGTTTTTTTAATATGAAAACGTATAATCATTTCCTTCTTTTTCTAAATTCTTTTAATAATATTTATCACGTCTATTTAAAGTAAAAAGCTTTGATATAGATAATGTACATACGTATAATTTATAGATACTATATGAGATTAAAATATAAATACATTTTATTAGCAAGATTAATCGCATGTAAATTATTAATAATTGTTATTAAAAAAACTTCTTTTGTAAATTTATAATAAATTGCACATTTGCAATTTTTCTGTCCCAATCGGTGGCGCCGCCTGCAGTTCGCAAGATTGCAGTCTTCCCACCATTTTCTCTGTTGCATCGTATAATATGTTCTTACTATCTATACTTCACTGATAGATAATCAAACACAAGAGATACATACATATGATTTTTCTAGCTGAATATCTTATCAAATATATCTATTTTGTGTACAAAATGATATGTGTTGATCAAAACAAATAATAATAATTTTCATATTAAGAATTACATCCAAATATGTTATTACATTAGAATTATCATATATTTCAATTTTAATTTAATTTTCATGAACTTTAATGAATCGTTCTTATAGAACACTAAATAAAACATATATTAATTACATGCATATATTATATATTTGGTATCTGTTCTTTTTATATCGAATATTAGAACTCAAAGCTATATATTATAGTTGCAAATTTTTAATATAATAAATTTCTATTCATTTATATTCATTTATATTCATTTATATTGGAAATATCTCTTTAATCTAGTTATACGTTTCTTTCGAAACGGAAAAATATTTTTAACAGTAATCTAATCAACAGAAAAAAACAATCTTGAATTGCTGAAACTCACGTTATAATTTTAAATTATTTTATATTTTATTCTGAACGAATATAAGTAATAAACATTTCGGCCTCAATCAGGCTTTCTTCAGTATACATAATAATAAATAAAATAAAAACCGGATAATTGTTTACACGGTTCACAATTTGGACATTACGGTATAAGGGATCCTGGACGCAGGTACGAACAATCTTATAAAATTTTAACAGAGAATTTAAGGATAGATAGTAAATAGACTCTTTATTGCAATAGAATCTGGAAATTTTGTGTTCATTTCTCATATGAATTAAGGATCTATCAAGTTTAATAAAATAATAATTTGAAAATAAGATTTTGACGTACAAGAAGTAAGGGAAATTATCTCGCTGAAAAAGTTTATTATTTCCGACGAGCGTTTTGCTGTTATTAATTTTATGTAATAGTTAGAATTTGCGTCGATTTAACCGAAATTATGTATGACTATGCGACTTTAATTGTGTAAACAATTATCCAGTTTTTATTTTATTTATTGTTATGTACACTGAAGAAGGTCCGATCGAGGCCGAAACGTTTATTACTTACTTATATTATATTCGTTCAGAACAAAATATAATTTCGCTACCAAAATCCTGCGTTAAATTATTTTATACCGATTTCTAAATTATATAAAATATTTAACAAATACTAATTTTTCTATAAATAAATAAAAAGAATAAGGAAAGAAGTTAATAATTGTATTTATCATAATGTATATACATAGCAATTAACAAGCAATTTATGTCTTTCGTCTTTTTACACTGCTTACTTTCTTTTAAACGCTAAACTGTTAAGTTAAACGTGCTAAGTTAAACGGTTAAGCGAATTTTAATTAGAAAGCTTTAATTGCATTTCTGAATAGAACCACATGCTTGCACGGTATCGGCTTCGAAATATCATATCGCGGCGGCCATAAGAGCGGCTCCGCGGAATATTCATGGGATCTGGGCCTGAATTCTAAGGGACGCTAGCGCCCAATAAGTGACTATTTCGCAGAAATAGTATAATTCTGTTGGCTGTAAAGGTTAAACGAGGGTTCTCGGCCTTCAATTATCGGAGACCGTCCGCAGGCTTCAACATGCCGGAATATTCTTAAGGCGCCCGCCTTTCGATGATCGGCTCGAATCTCATAAGTACGGTCGGCCGTTTTAACGTTTACGACCTGCGAGCTATAACTCGTAAAAATGTCGATCGGATTTGACGCCTGCGTTAAATGAAAAAAATTGGTTTGCTGCGCTTGATGAATAATAGAGTATTATGTCCAGAAGTTGGTTTATTATTTTACAGGCGAAGCTCCACAAATGATGTCTCTTGAAAGCACGAAATGTACTAACAAAAAAAAATAAGAAAGTTAACAAAATGTTTTAATTTCTTATATTTATTGCCACAATGATAGAAAAATTATTCAGTACTTTGTGACCGTGTTTCATGTTAAACTGAGCGAAAGCGCTGCATCGTTGCTTATGAAAAATTCAAGAGACTCTCCGAGAAAAATCCATTTTCCAAAAGCGCACAGCTTCAACAACCAGTTTAACATAATATATTGTTGCACGATATTCTGTGTTTTTATTTTTAACTTCTAAATCGTTAAAGCAATCATTAGCATTACAAAATAATAATTGTGAAAATAATTTTTTTTTATTAAAAACATCTGTTCTCATATATAAAGCACAATTTCAAATTGTTCAAAAAGAAATAAATGTACACTATATATATATATATATAACTGTATAATAGCTGTAAGAACAGAATTAATCGAGAGTACAAAGTACAAAGTAGATAAGAATAGATAGAGTGATTGAAAGAGATTATAGAGGTACAAATAAAAATAAATATAAATTTATCCAAAAATATATTAATGTGTCAGAAAATTCAAATATTCTCGTCTTTACTATAATATTTATTAAATTATTATATAATAAATACAGTACGATACTTTTTCTGTATAGTTTTTCAGAATAAGAGAAAAACTATTTTTCAACTTAATAGAAAATTATTAACGAATCAAATAGTATCAGTAAAAAGAATATACTTTTCGAAATATGATCAAATGTAATTTTTATTTTTATTCATTTCACAACTCAAAAAATCACCCTTTTTGAGTTATGACAATTTTAATATTCTACGAAATTATAATAAATCCGGAATAATTTATTAAAAGTAACATAACTTAAGATATCACCAACAATTTATGTTTACCTTGATCAATTAAAATGACTAAATTCAAAATAAAACAATTTCTTCTTCAAATTCGATTATCAGAACTATTTTAACTCTAAATATTCTCCGTAGAATATTCCCTTTTATTTATAAAAACGGCACAACTGAAAATATGTCACTTGTACAGAAGATATTATGACTTCAAGAACGAGATGAGTGTTTGAACGGACTCTTGAAATTAAGTTAAGTTACTTTTGACAATTAATAGTAACTCGAAAATCACATTTTTTTTTTAATTGTGTTACTTTTGAAATAACGATATGTATCTTACGAGATATATCCATATATACGTATAATATAGCTTACGATTGAACGTTCGATTTCTCCCGTAATTTTCTTTCGACTTTAAGCGAAGGAGAGAGAAAATGTCGACTCCATCATCCCTAGAGGGTTCATCCCCTCCTCATCTGTGCGAACCCCCTTTTTCCTTTCTTCTTACTATAGCGTTTCTCCAGCACGGGAAAGCACGCGATTCTTTGAGCGGCAAAGGTTGCTCAAGGCGTTGCCATTGGCAACCGATAAAACTGCGGAAGACCCTCCTGATCCCCTTTCGAAGAAACTTGCCAGGAATTTCTTTCGATCAGCCCAGTTATTGAGTAAGCTTATTAAGAATGATCGACATTTGACATTATAATTACTAGAAAATGGCTTCTCTCTCTCTTTATTTTACTGTAAAAAAAGTAAAAAAATTTTTTTGGATATATGCTTCTCCAAACAACTTTTTTAAAATATCCTTTTTCCTTTTATTGAAATATTTATCTCTAATGTACAGTAAAATATAGGTGTGTTATTAATTAATTTAAATTCAGCAATAATTAAGAAAATGAAATTCACACATAATTCTTTTTTTCATATAATTCACATTTCCAAACATACAAACACACACACATAAAATATTCCTCGGAAAACAAATTCAAATATCATTATAATGAAATGCTTTTATTCGATTCTTACATTTATTATAAGATTTATTAAATATTAAATAAATAAGGACAAACCACTAAGAAAATAAAATATTGGTAGCTTCGAAAGACATAGGCCACAATTTTCGAAAGCAGCAGAGAGGGGCAGCATCGATTCCTTGGGTCGGGAAAATACAAACAGGATCGATATTGAGAAGTTGGCAAGGGGAAAGGAACTCTCCGAAAAGCTCCAATATGTCTCATGAGTTTTCCACGAGGTACGTGAACGTAACCAAAGAAAAAGTAATCAATAATATTTTCATCGATGGTTTCTTTATTCCAATCCAAGTTATAATGGCTTTATTTCTCCCTTCAAAAATTATTACATGAAACACACACACAAAATTTATTAATAATATGTATCATTTGTAAAAGATTTGATATCAACAACTGGCTCCAAGTTAAATTTTACTATCTTCTTATTCCTCCCAAAAAGAAATTGTACCTCATAGGAACCTAATCTGTAAACCGTTGTATTAGAACAAATAGTATTTCTGAACAAATTAGCTAACTCTTCTACCTTTTGTCACAGAATATTTTTAAATCTGTGAGAATTGTTATACTTTCACTATTCATGTCTTACTAATATGTCTTCAATTCTCAAAACAATTCTCGCAGATTTAAAAATATTCTGTGACAAAAGGTAGAAGAGTCAGCTAATCTGTCCAGAAATACAGTTTGTTCTAATACAACGGTATTAGGCTCCTATCAGGTACAATTTATTGAACTTTGAATAAGTATATCTCCCGAAAGAAAAAATCGATTTGAGGTTCAAAATGAATTTTGAAGAAGCCGTATACATTGTTAAATCTATAGTGCCAAATTTAACTTAGTGTGAGTCGCCACTGCTCCTACTCAATCATATCGTTATTTTATACTAAAACAATAGTTATATTTGACATTATAGATTTAACAGTGTAGTAATAAATTAAGTAAATGATACCGTTGATGGATTTGACAACAAAAATTATAGTATCAAATTGACACGATATAGTGTCAAATTTAATTATCGTATTAGTAAAAAATAATGATATATTTAGTAGGAGCAGTGGCGACTCACATTAGGTTAAATTTGATACTACAGATTTAACAGTGTAGTAATAAATTAAGTAAATGATACCGTTGATGGATTTGACAACAAAAATTTTCTTAATTTTTAATTTAATTTAAAATATATGATTGAAAATGGCTTTTTGGGCAGTTTTAAGTTAGGATATCTCGAAATTTTAACGTAATAAAGCAATTCTGCAGCCGGATTCGGATTCAGCGCAAAAAATTATGTAAGAAAACTTTGTTAAATCCCATTCGACAAAACCATGCAGGCATGTGTAATTAATATCTCCCTCGGTTTACGTCTTTTTCTTACTTTATCCTGATCAAACCGAGGTACTATATTATATAAAATTGTTAAATATCGAATTCGAATAGGCTTTTGTTAAATAGAGCGTGTTTTTTAACCATTTCCTCGACGGCGAACACCTAGACACCCACTTCCTCAATAGCGAACACCTAGATACCCACTTCCTCGACGACGAACACCTAGACACCCATTTCCTCGACGGCAAACACCTATACACCTACTTCCTCGATGGCGAACATGTAGATAACACCTAGACATTTAATTCCTCGACGACGATTACCTAGAAACTTAGTTCTTCGATGCCGAACACCTAAACGCTTAATTCCTCGACGGCGAACACCTAGACACCCATTTCCTCGATGACGAATACCTAGACATCCAATATTTCATTTTGAATAATTTTCGCCGCGCGCGTCACAGCCGTCATGTGTGGTCACATGCAAATGTGCAATGCTGCCAACACTGCTCTGCTGGTTAAATCAAAAGCCATATGACGATAAATCTATATAGTTTCTCGATATCGATCGATCGACAACGAATGCCTCAACTCAATCCTCGACGACGGTCTCGATATTTCATTTTGAATAATTTTCGCCGCGCGCGTCACAGCCGTCATGTGTGGTCACATGCAAATGTGCAATGCTGCCAACACTGCTCTGCTGGTTAAATCAAAAGCCATCTATTATCGAAAAAACGAACCGTACATTCTGGACGGTCGACGACGACAATAACGACGTATCTTAAAATCCAAATAAAATTCAGACATTTAGAACTTTACATCGCAATATCTCCGCTTGTAGGGCACGTAGAAAAAAAATTAAAATACTTTTATTATACAATCCGAGCTGTAGCTATCGATTGAGCGTATATTGAACTTGATCAGTTTAACCGTTATTGAGATCCAATAATCTCAATCCCTCGCCACTCGCCGGCTCGTGTAAAAAAGACACAGCAGTGTCGCTGCGCTTGGCTTAGCGCCGAAACACTACCATGTCTCCAGATTACGAACATCGCTATCGAAATAAGTTACAGAAACGCGAGAAAAAGCTATTCTTTAAATGTATTAGTTATAAATATTTTAAATTTTGTTAAATAAAACTAGTCGTTAGTGCATAAAATAATTTAATATAATAATTTAATAAAAGTAATATCATAATTAATCCTTATATAAATATATATACATTTCAAATAAAATAAAATAAAAATAGGAGCACATGTTTCTTTTTCCTGGCTTATTTAGTATTTTATAAAATTTTATTCTTCTAATCTTAATTATATTAACTTTTCATACGCATAAATATTTTTACTTATTCTGTAAGCACTTTGGGTTTTCATCCTCAAGCTCAATTTTTTAAATTATATTCTAGGCTTTCAAAAAATCTATAAAAATTCACGATTACTTTTCAACATTTCTGCTATTATCAAATAGTTATTTCATTTAAATATCTAAAATCTTTATTTAATAAATTAAAATTTGTGTCCAGAAATTTGAGAGTAAAATTTCACCTGGGTAAAAAAAAATTATGTGCCTATGAAAGATTAATAATGCTAAATTTACAAAGATTTAGCCGATGTTTTAAATATCGACGCCGCGCTTCTGCGTGTGTGAGACAGGTAAAAGTATGGCAATAGGTACGGCGATTGGTTTCACGTGCTTCGTTCTTCGCAACGGCTTGTATCCCGAGTTCAGGAAGGACATCGGCCCGGTTTTCACTAATCATGCGTGCGGTGAGCACATAGAGTCGAAATTCAAAGAGAGGGCATGCCATTTACAATCGAATCATAAAAAAAGGAGAAGGGAACGAATGACGAACAAACGGTTCCGTGATGTGCAGGAAAGATTTCCCGCTCTTCGGGGTCGTTACCCCTTTTCGGATTTAGGTCGCCGCCCCAAGGGAGCTCAACTTCCGTATCGCCGATGGGAAAATTCGTTCGGTTATATGAACACGCGTCCCAGATTTTTCGTGATTCTCCCACACGAACAACATGGCGGCTTATAATCGTGAGAACTATTATAACTTTTCTGTTATGGGGCTTTAATTTATGACTCATAAGAGTTATAAGGATATTAGTCATATCTAGTAGGGACAACCGAATATGTTCGAAAACTATTAAATAGCAATTAGGTTTTGTCAATGACGTTATTAATAAAATCTAAGTAAATTCAAGTATTAAAAGTTGATGATTTTTTCTTCTAAAATTCTTTTATTATTCTCTCTCTATCTCACTCTTTCTTCCTCCTTAATATACTTATACTTTTTAATTCATTTTACTGGCACATTTTAGCCAACAGTTTTGGTGATATTACTTATCCACACTTAAGTCTCATCGCAGAATCTCGCATGACCTAGATATGATCTTATTACTGTACGCGTGTGTTTAGAGCATATCCAGCACACGATAATAAATCGCGTACACGTAGATAGGAGTACGGCTGGCGTAACACACGTGCAAGTGCCTGTGAAACTAGAGAAGATCTTGTTAGCCATTCAGCTGTACCTGACACGCCCATTCATCCCCCTCACCAATACCTTCGCAAGAAAGTTCCTCGTAGAGTACTTCCGGGTTGGAAACTAACTTACTGTGAACCGTTGAGGAATCAAAAATAACCGTCTTACTTATATATATGTATATTTACATATTCTTCATTGTCATAAGATTATGATAAATTTATTATATATTCCTACAAGAAATAAACACTATATATACAATGACATTAACAGACATTTTCTCTGTGAAATTAAATTTATTTAAAAAATGAAAGAATAATATACTTTGTATATCTATGTATTTTCTAGTTTCAGCTTATAATATTAAAATATCATTTTATATTTTATAAACGATTAAACAAATAATTTTCTCTTAATTTTCCTATTTTTAAGGCATATGCATTTTATTTTATAATTTCATCATCTCGACTACTTTAACAAACTATTCTACGTATACTAAACTATCAGTCATTTTTTCCAAACGCTTTATGTTATCCCATGTTGTTAACTGGTATTTTTTCTTGAGAGAACCGGATTATATTTTTTTTTAATGTCACATTATATTACTGAAACTTTGTTATATCTATTAACAAATCGTCACTCAAATAGCGAAGGGCTGTTTTGTTGAAAAAAGGCTTAAACGACATTAGAAAATTCCATCTATTGTTTGAGAAGGCGGAGGTCTTGAAACTTGGATCTGAAAACGAAAGGAAAACGGCACGTATCTACAACACTATTCTAAAATGCTGTTAACTTAAAGGCTCAAATACGCATTCATACACGCACACATGTGTACACACGTACACATGCCCGAGCAATCCCAGGCATGTCGGCTTCTAGGAATTCATAGGCGTAGGATTAGCTCTAAAGTAGATCTTTAGACAACCGATCTACATAGATATTTTTCAAAAATATTTGTGAAATTATGTGAGATATCAATTTATTATTCAAAATATAATAATTCTTTTTATGCAACATAATTTGACAAAAAGTGGAATAAAGACCAAGATTAATAAAAGTTTTTCTATCATAAGAACAGCTTTTCTAAAATTATTTTAAAAGTTATAAAGTTTCTAAGCCAGCCAAATGTTTATCCAATCTATTAACAGCAAGTAATCTTAGGTAAATATTTCTATATTGTTATTGAAAAACTGATATAATTAAAACGTGACGTAATTGTACGTTTCAACAAAATTTATATATAAAAAAAATTTTTCTTCTTTTCATTCTTAAATTTTTTTGTAAATCGTAAAAAAATATCTAAATATATAATTACAATTCGAAAAAGATTTCGGCGCGCGGATTACAAAATTGGATATGTATATGAACTCAGTTTAAAATATTCATGTATTAAGATGTGTTTTGACCGAAAATAAGTTTGTTTCTCTCAATTAATTCAAAATAAACTTTAAAGTGTATCTGTACGAGTAAAAAAAATAAAAAATTTATATTTAAAAAATGTTATTAATTTGTATGATATTTTTAATGTAATATTACATTTAGAATTCAAATTCTTTATTGAAAAATTATAACACTTAGGAAACTTTTTGCGTTCACAAAATTTGTTATAATTATTATAAAGATTATGAAAATTTTTAGTCTGTGTATAATTTAGAAAGTGATATTTGCGTTATGTATAAAAAAATTTTCTTTGTCTCATTTTAATTCATATAAATGTTATTTATTATTATATGATATTTAAGTCAGAGGCTTGCAGTGAAAAATCTATTTCTCTTACTTTGTGTTAATTTACAATTAAGGGGATGGGTGGAATAAAGGCCTAATTGTAAAATCTTGATATTAATAAAAATTAAAATAACTTGCTACTTTTTTATTATACACAAATGAGTACAGTATCGAATGAATTTATGTAATGTCTTTAAGAAGTTACATGTTACAATACTTTTCTATTACGATCAATATTACATGAAAAAGCTAGAAAAAGGGCCGAAGTAGAATTGTGCCTTTATTCCGTCCATCCCCTCAATTATAAAAAGTTATTGAATTGCTCTGTATGTAAGAAAAAATGTTTTTTCAATTTTGCTGCATTGTATAAATAGTACAGTATTTTTTACTTGATTTATTATCGCAAAAAGTTAACATTCTACCTAAATATTATTATATTAAGAATATTATGTACACATATCTTATTATATATATAAATATTGGATTTTAATGTATAAAATTATTTTTAAAAAATTTTAACTGTCCCCCTCTCTCCAGTAAGTCGGAGTTAGGCCAAAAACTTTTGAATCTCACTTAATTTTGCATTTATTATTACGTCCTGACTAGGATTATACTACCGGAAACGAAGCCTGTGTTTCCTACATCGAATTTTCGTGATGGGGAAAAAATGTGAGGAGCTGATGGAAGGAAAAAGGAGAATCGGAGAGAGAAGGGACACGCAAGGGTGGGATGTATCTGGCAGCGGGAAAGAATTTTTTCATGATTTGGACGTTGTGGCAGAGCAGAAGCTGAGAGAAAAAGGTAGGTAAGTGAGAAGGTAGGAGGGACAGAGAGGTTAAAGTTTAGGAAAAAAGGAGAAATAAATAAAACCACTCTCCTCGGTGACGTTCCTCGCGGGGT
This sequence comes from Mycetomoellerius zeteki, assembly GCF_001594055.1. NCBI lineage: Eukaryota > Metazoa > Arthropoda > Insecta > Hymenoptera > Formicidae > Mycetomoellerius > Mycetomoellerius zeteki. Next base: position 33,143 of record NW_017257282.1, read on the forward strand.
GGTCAGACGGAGGGTGCGTTAGCCCGCGCTTTTTTGGCACGAGCTACCTCGCAAGTTCTAATTGGTCGATGAGTAGGCAGCCATCTTCCAAATGGGCGTAGCCGATGGTTAATGCGGGGTGACTCACCCTACACATCGAAAAGTGCCTATGCCTCTCGTCCAGCAACCCCCTCTTGTTTCCATCGGTCCTCTCGCTCCGTCTATCTAAACCTTGTTTCTATCTAAACCTTCCCTGTGAATAACGTCCTTTCCTTTTCCATGCTTATCTTTCTTCTTGATTTTGCTAACATTTTGATATCTGTCCAATTTAACTGATATTATCTTTATCCATTTTCTTAAAACGCTCTAATCTATTTTCACAACACACACAATTGTTTTAGATTCCCCGTATTGTTATTTCATTTAATTTTAGTCTCACTTCTCCTTTTTTTATTTTCCACGATTAGATTTTTATAGTTCCCGATTAGAAACAAAGATAATTCTTTCCATTACACAGATATACATCCTTTACTATTCACATTATTTTGAAAATATTTTATTATTGAAGTTTCTAATTTATTATCTCTCTCTATCTTACAGATTTATTGAAAAATTCTTTTACATTCCTTTTTTTTTCATTATATTATATTATCAGGAAATTCAAAAATGACTTAATATAGTTTTTTATTACGTATGTGTGTGACTTCTTAACAAATACAAATTTATTAGCTCTAAGATTTTTGAAAAATATTCTGTTACTTCGAGATTTTATTTTTACCTATTTTTGATAGATATGTATTTTTTTTTTAGTTTCTTATATTAAATTTTGTTCTCATTACAATACTTGCTTTTTCACTTTCTCATTTCACCTAGTTTCTCTTAATCGTTCTTCCAATTAATCATGTTGTATTGTCCAACTTTTCGGTACTTTCGCCTATTATGATTCAGCGCTTTTCCCTTTCTCCCTCGACGTCTCCTTTATTGTCTTTGTTCTTCATCTATTTCACTCGATTCACTATTTTCCGTCCCCTGCTATCTCCTGCTACCCTCCTTCGGCGTTCACGCTGTGCTCACTCCCTGAGACTTTCACGGTCGCCACCACCCTTGAAACATCTACCGCGATCGAAGTGAAGGAAGGATGGAGGGAAGGTCGCATACCCAGAACAACTTTCCCTCGCCGATTTCCAGCACGTGGATAGAGAAGGGAGAGCTGGCTTACAACACCGATTCTCGCGACTGTTGACTACATCCGAGTTTTTCTACATAGATATACGCCGTTTGCTTTCTCTTATTTTCGGGTAAATATTTTCCGGGATGGTAATTTCAGGAGGGATACACAGTTCTTATTTGTTTACGCTGGTATTGATCGCGTGCCACTTCCATTTATTAATTAAAAACCATTTGCGAATAATATGTTAGGATCAAATAAAATAAGAAAAATAAAATAGACATCATGAATTATCTTCTAGTAATATCTAATATTATATTCCCTATATTTGTTACTTATATTCATCTCGTATTAATGCAATACGTAACATAAACGAAAATATAATTAAATCGTGTTTAAACCTTACGGCCAGCGACCGTATTTTTTTAAAGAAAAGGATAAAGGACAAATCTGAAAATTTTAGGGCTTTGTTCCTATATGTTTTCAGCTTGTGACTGTCAAGAATTCGTGTGCATTATAAAATTTTATTGCATAGTATAATCAAATTGAGATAATGCGCAGTTTTTTGATGGTTTGAAACTGGTCCGACTGTATTGGAACAAACCTTTAATCTGAAATATAATAAAAGGTTCGAAATAATAAAAAATGAAAACAACTCTAGTTTGAATAAATTTAATTTAAAAAATTAAGAAATACAATTAACAAAAACAAATTGTATTTATATGCATGAAACTGTAAAATATTTTCTGTAAAAATTTGCTCATTAATATAATATTAGACATTGGAACGCTAATTAGAAAAGAATTTCCCGTAATGTCAAAATAAAGGACAATATTGGAAAATAAAAGATAAAATTGAGTTTTGAAGAAACAAATAAAAGATAGCTTTCCTTTAAAGCTATCTAAAAGGACTGTCCTTTACAATAAAGGACGTATGGTATTAATCCTCCGGATCTAACGGTGAATTTATTGTACTCATTCAATTATTATAAAAGAATGAAATTTCCATTTTAATTAAAATAACTTAAATTTGCAGACGTAACATAAAAAAAATAAATTTTTTTTATATTTCTGATAAAGAAATTTATCAAAAATGTCAAACAATTCAGTTTTCTTTATGTTACATGTGCAAATTTGAATTATTCTTATTAAAATATACTTCATATTTATTCTTTTTATATATAAGTTATGTTATTTTCCTTGAAATTAATTAGTGTTTATAATAAAGATGTCATAAATTAAATGAGTCTTACAGATGTCAATAATTGTTGTTTTATAAATTTTGACGTAAACTCTGAAGGGATGTACATACGTATTTATAGAATGTGCGAATTGCACTCTGACTGCACTGTAGCGTAAATTGCATTATCCCTTGGCGAGGCGGCATCGCTCCACCACGAGGCAGTATCTCACCAATACGGCATCAAACATATACACCGCACACGATGCACAGCATGCGTGTGCAGAATACATGCAGTGCATTGCCCTCCCCTCTTTCCCACCATGAGTGCATCCGCCAATAAATGGAGGCAGCAAATGAGCGATGTATTCAGAATGTCTTCTCGGAGCATTGCATGATGATCAATTCGTAACGACTGCGTAAAACATAATTTTATATCATGCATGTGTATAAATATAGATTAATTTTTATAAATGAAAAACGTCTTACATTACACGATTTTATTAGGAAGTATTTACAAAAGCTTGATTTAATTTAGTTAAATGAATATATATATATATATATTTATTGTGTTTTGTATTTTTAAAGAAAGGAACAATTCAATTTAAAGATAGATTTTTGTTATAATTTAATTAATATGAAAGAAATTACATATACATACGTATAGATTTTAATTACATTTGAGAGAATTGATATCTAAAATGTGAAAAAGATGAAAGTATAATTACATTATGCATATAAACAAATTTAATTCATAACTTTATATAATCTCGAACTGTGGATAAAATGGAATTATTACTTTCCATACATCTACAGTCATCGATAGCACGTAAAAATAGAGTTGTTATCCTTAAATATAATACATTAGCTCTCATTTCTTAGAAAGCGGAACAGCAACTTTCGCGCAATAATGAAACAATGAGAGAGAGAGAGAGAGAGAGAGAGAGAGAGAGAGAGAGAGAGAGAGAGAGAGAGAGAGAAAGACATAATAAGACAGTACATAAAACGAAAATAACTGAAGCCCTTTGTCATTTATCTCTATGTAGATAATATGATAGGGACGATTCTAGCCTACACGTGGCTCATGGCTCATGCCCGACACTGCTATAAAGTGCATTATCCCCCTTCTATCCCCACTATGCACATCATCTCCCTCTCCCAATGCAGCCCCTCCAATGACCATGAAAGCACCACCATCGCTATCGTTGCACGGCGCTTGTTGGCTCCCCTCGCAATGCCGACAACGACGAGTTGCATGCGACATGCAATTTACGATGCACGCCGTCGATTCGAGGACAAAAGAGGGGACTGCCGCGAGGGCGCTTCCCTTACTCACTCCTTCTTTTTGAACCACACCGACGAACGACTTCCGGGGAGCTAGAGGATTATGTCTGTATCCTCACTGTGGTTTTCACCAATCCGACAACACAACGCGCTACAATAATAATTCAACGCATATGCGCATTATATTGCATTGCCTGGCATTATAGGTGCATTTTGTGCATTGGTGTCATTAACCTCAATCAAAATCAGTTATAATTTGCATTGTGAATTATATGAGGGACTAAATAATATTTTTTTTCAAGTTTTTAACCACATAATAATACTAAAAAAAAAATATAGACTACGACATTATATTCTTTTTTACTTGTCTTACATATTATTTCTCTCTTTGTAATAAATAAGAAATATGTAATGTAGGTACACAAATTATGAATATAGATACATAGGGTCGTTCTTACGAAGTAATAGGTACTCAAGAAAAAAAAAAGGACCAAGACAAGCAATCAAAAGATACTACAAAAATAAAATTAAATAAAATCTTATTTTAAAACGTATGGAACATTTCGACTCACTGAATTTTTTTTAATCGAAATAAATTAATAAATAAATAATGCATAAAATATAGTCGAAATTAAATAAAATTAAAATTATAAAATTACAAAGGAAGAAAAACAATGATTAAAAATCACAAGAGTCCAAGTAAATGTACACAAAAATAAAATAATCTAATAAAAATAATAAACGTTTTTTTAATTTAATTTAATTTAAATAGTCTTTCTTTCTCATTGTGCATAAAAAATATACTCAAGAATAAATTTCTGAGAAGATACTATATTATATATACCTATTATATATAATAGAAACTCATACCTTAATTATTTTTTAAATACACTTTGTCTTAGATATACTTTACACTGAAAAAAAAGATTGGCTGCTG
>NW_017257282.1:37767-50350 GCF_001594055.1 Mycetomoellerius zeteki
GTTAGCCTATCGAAATCCTATACTGATATTGCGGATAGACTAACGCAATCAAAAATTGGCTGTTGCAACCAATTAAAAATGCTATGCCATATTTAACCATCTAATTTGCTGTAGCAGTCAATCTTTTTTCCTTGCACTTTTAAAATTAACATAAAATTCACGGTAATGAAAAACAGCAAAAATAAAACATTTATTATTGATCTTTTTTGATGATACAGCACATAATTTATATCTACATAAAAAATAATTGTAGTATTTTGAAAAAGCATAATTCATAACAAAACAATAAATTTAATAAAAGAAGGGCTACGAGCCAGTTACAATATAAAAAATATTTAATATTCGTACAAACATTTTGACGCCGATCGAGTCATTTTCAATGTAAACACAAATAACATTACATAAATTGTCAGAGTATTCGGTCAGATTACAGTATCCAGTAAAACATATCGGTTATTTCCGTATTCCCTATTATTTGATGTGTATGATCCATATGTAAAATTAGCATCATTTGATTGATGTAAAAGTGATCTCATCTTATTTTTTAAAAAATCTACAATCTTACAAATGATTCAAAATAATAGACTGACATTGCGTTACAGTTTAAATTAAATTATTAAGTATTTATATTTTATAGTAATTTAGTACCAATTAAGTTACATACATACATATATTAGTACCAATTAAGTTACATACCTATACCTTGATTTGTCGTAATGATGTGAGTCAGACGTTGAGAGAAAAACGCAAAATTAACTAAGTCATATATAATAGGTAAAGGTAAACCATGATATGATATATTGGAGAGAACACATGTATCCTCGACTATGTCAGGCGACATTATGATAAAAAGGAAACAAGGAAACAAAGAAAAGACGATAATTGGAAGGGGACAGAGGACAATGTTAAGAAGGCGAAAAAAATTGAATAATATTAAGATTCTGGCAGAGAATCTGTATCATTTTGTTTATTTATCCCATGTTTTTGTCTTTTAATGTGAACTATCTCCGATATTAGTCTCTTATTATAAGAAGCTTCTATGTCTAAAATTTCAACGTTACCTCAGTCAAAATTATGATTCTGGTCAATGCGGTGATTGGTAATCACCATTGGAGATTTTGACTTCTTATTAATATCGGAGACATGTTCGTGTAATCTTGTCTTTAATTGTCTTTTTGTCTGACCTACGTAACTAACATCGCAATCATCACAAGAGATCTTATAGACAACGTTTTGATTGCATAAAGGATCCAACTTTGCCCTTTCTAATAAAATTCTTTAGTGAATTTGGTATAGAGAAAGCCAATTTACAATAGAACTTGTTAGCAATTGGAATAAATTTTCCAGATACCGAATTCACAAGATATTGTGAAAAATCTCTCCTTGATTTTTTTGTCAACAATTCCACTGTTAAAATTAATGTGGAATTTTAATGTTTTTTGTATAGAAGAAAAAACAAATTCTAGTAGATAACCATTACTTAAAAAAATATTTATTGCATTAATCAAATTATTTTGCTGGAAACGAGAATGACACAAACGTATAATTTTGTCAATAAACCCGTATATTACACCTCTCTTGTGACAAAGAGGATAGTGTGAATTAAAATTAAGAAATCTGCCAGAAAAAGTCGCCTTACGATACACATCAAAAACTAGCATCTGCTCTTCCACAATCAACATAGTGTCTAAAAAACTGTCTAAGAGATCACTTTTACATCAGTCAAATGCTAATTTTACATATGGACCATACACATCAAATAATTGGGAATATGGAAATAACCGATATGTTTTACTGGATACTGTAATCTGACCGAATACTCCGACAATTTATGTAATGTTATTTGTGTTTACATTGAAAATGACCCGATCGGCATCACCCGATCGGCGTCGAAACGTTTGTACGAATATTAAATATTTTTTATATTGTAACTGGCTTGTAGCCCTTCTTTTATTTATTGATTTATTCTGATTGAGCCATATTAATGATTTATTTTATATTATCATAATAAAACGTTCTATTTTTAACGCAACGATAATTTTATTTACAGTATGTTATAAAAATATGTGTGTGATATACTATAAAATAATAACTTTTACTATTAACAAGTACGCGCAAAAAACCAAGATGAAATTTTAAAATTATATTATAATACATGAAAATTGCTGACCTTTGTGGCTGAATATATAGTACCTAAATAGAATTGTTTTTGCAAGCAATTTTTATTGGATTTTTATTGAATAATAACTTTATTGATAAAAAAAATCATACACAACGATTTACATAAATCATTTAAATATTTTTCCACAATCTGAATCTATGTTTTTTATTATTGCACTTTCTATTATACATTTATTGCCTTATCTCTTTTTTTTCTCTCTAAAGTATCAGTCTTTTCCAACCTATTTTATACGTTAAAAACGTAAATAAATGCAACTAAGTAATAAATCCGTGAAAAATTTAATTGCAATAATTTTTAAGTTTTCAGTTTACATCCTTTTAACTTCGTAACTTTGACTATTTGATGATACAACAAGATTTTAGCAAGAATTTATAGTAAAGTAAGTTTGCGATCGCGAATTTTAGGCCGCCATTCTTACGCTACATCCATAACTGGCGCCCCAATCTGCCCCTTTCCTTACCATATACACAGAAGCGTATGTACATGCATTTACTCATATAGAAAGTTGCCGAATATGTCTCCATAATCGCGATAGATTTTAAATTTGCTTTTTTATCGATTATTGTATCAATTGCACACGACATATTTATTCTAAGTTCTGATAATTAATATGCAAGAATTATACAAGAAAAATTATCAAAAGTAATTGAAATTTAAAACTATGTAACTAATAAAACATTATGTAATTCAAGATATACATACGTCCATTATTTTATCTTATAATATATCAAATTGTTTTAAAGAAAAAAAGGGAGCAAGAAAGAAAGAAGGAAAAATTCGTGAAAAATTAAAAGAGATTTTAGAAAACCAAATTATTATCTAAATAGTAATAATATATTTAATATATTTTACATAAAATTTTCAACAAAAATATTTGTCCGTTCTTTTAATAGCCTACATTACGAACATATAAACATTGGATATAAACATTGGATAGCATATTTGTTTAAAATGTGAATTCAATCCTTTGCTCGCACGCAAAATCTAGAAACGTTAACTGTTGGAATCGCAAATTGCCTGCATCATGTGATTATGTCCTTTTAACACGGCATGACCACAGAATAGATTACAAAAGTCTAGCCATTCTCCATCTGGTATAGGACATTTAGGAAAGGTGGCTAGGAGCAACGGCTATAAGAGCAACGGTCGAGCCCAAGGAGAGTTCAAATGGATGCAATAAAAGCTCGAATTAAGAGGTATTAGCAACGCGAGTCGCACGCAAGGAAAGATTAACTGTCGAAAGATAGAAGCAAGTGTTGTCGCAAAAGCATTGAATTAATATATCCCTTTTGCACGTATGAGTAATAAAACCTTAGTATAAGGGTTTAAATTTTTTGCTAATAAAGATACCCCTTCAAATTGAGATAAAGAAACGTATCGCTATTCAGATATCGCTGTTTCTGAAGGGCGAAATAATGTTCAAATTTAAATATAAACAATACTAATAAAAATATTAATTATGACTGCCCATGGCAATAAAAATACATTTACAAAATTATTAATAAATATACTTATATTTACGTAGGTATACGTAAATTATTCTATGACATTTTTATTTTATTGATTATTAATGTTGATTTGAATAAAAAAACATTTTACTATAGTTATAAAAATGATATAATAATCACAAAATATAGTCAAGAACTAACTAAAAATAGTAGCATTTATATTTTTGTAAATCTCTTGAAACGTTTTTTCGGATTTAGACATTTAACTTTGGATATTATGCTATTTCAAATGCTATTTGTTTATGTGAAAACATTATATAACGCTGCAATAGAAAGAATTCATTGAAAAAATAAAAAAAAGGAAGATATTAAAAAGATTTTTGCCCACAAAAGTGTAAGTAAAAAAATAACGTTTTTTATAGATTTTGACCTTCTAAATAATGTTAATAAAAAGTTCGGTATCAATAGGGATCTTGAAAATTAAACATAAACATGATATATTTAAAGAAATTTCAATATTCTTGTTTACTTTTCAATGTGTTCCCACATGCCACGAACTTTTTAATAATTTTATCATATTCAGGAAGTCAAAATCTCTCTCTACAAAAAATACTATTTCTTTTACTTATATTCTTTTAGACAAAAGTCGGTCCTTTTTTTAATATCCTCCAAAAAAGGGCAGATTTTTGTTTAAAAAGGTGTAAAAGAAATAGTATTTTTTGTAGATTTTGACCTCCTGAATATGATAAAATTATTAAAAAGTTCGTGGCATGTGGGGCATCTTGAAAAGTAAACAAAAATATTGAAATTTCTTTAAATATATCATGTTCAGATGTTCAATTTTCAAGGTATTCCCTATCGATCCCGAATTTTTTATTAACATTATCGTTTACAGGAGATATGAAAAACAAAATTTATGAAAAACGTTATTCCTTTTACCAGTTTATACTTTTGTGGGCAAAAATCGGTCTCTTTTTAATATCCTCCTTTGCGAAGTGCAATGACCGCAAAATAAAATTCTAATAAAACTTGGAAGGTAGGTTGTTTTCGCGGATTCTTCCTCATCCTCGGACTGCCTTCACAGTAGTTGAAGACAAGGTGGCGGTATCTTCGCTCGTAGAAAAAGGGCGAAGTAAAAAAAGGATAGAGAAGCGAAGCGAGGTATAAAAGCGCAAGCGAGAGAGAAAAAGAAAAATAGAGAATTGAAGTGAGAAAGAAGAGAGGAGAGAGAGAGAGAGAGAGAGAAAGAGAGAAAGAGAGGAGATATAGAATTAGGTCCTTCAAAAAGGGAACTCCCGGCAGCCTCTCTGAATATTGTCATCGCGGGATCCATCCGTGAGATCCGCTTCTTTTGTGCACCGCCAACTTTTTTCTTCCGATTTCACGGCGGCATAATGGATTCCCCGATCCTTTGGATGCGCTCGTTACCACGGCATTCGTAACGGCCGCAGCTGCCCGGCTAGAACGCGATAGCGCAATATATATATATATATAAATACATAGATTGTCGGTCATGTATCTATTACTTTGGCATACATGAAGCATCGAATTGACGGTTGCATGTTAATAATTTTCATTGTGAGAAAATTAAACACCACTATAATAAGAAGAGTATCAATTAAAGTCTATATACCTTTTTTCAAAGAGAATTTTATAATTTTATTATCTCATCGCTACAAAATCCATTTAAAAAATGAAATCAAATACATGAATGCTACGATCTTCTCCATTTCAGGAAAAATAAGTACATTTAATAAAAAATTTTCTATTTAATTACTCATTTTTGTCATATTCGAAACAAATATTTTGAAACTTTAAAGACATAGATTACATAATAAAATATAAAAATATATTTATTCTTAAACGTGATAAGTAAAGCATGAAAATTTTTACTTTATATAATTAATTCTTGTAAAATTTACAATGAAAATCAATAATGTCATTTTGTCGTGACAACTTCTTCGTTAAATTAATAGTTTTACTATAGTAATTGTTTTATTATATACGTACAAATTGTATTGATAATTAAATATCTTTAATGTGTAAGTTATAATTTAATCTGTGAATACTTCAATCGTCAAATACAAACAAACTATTACCTTTTATACCTGTGATATTCAGATATGAAATCATAGTGCTTATAAAGGTTTCAAAAAATTAAATATAAGTGAGTTTTGCAAAAATTGATTATAGGTTTACTTTAACGTGATCTTCCTAAAATGACGAAACTCAAATAGAGCGACTTCCATAAATAATGTACGGCTCCTGAAGCATACGAAAAGAGGGAAACGCATCGACATACGTGCTATAGCATATTTTGCTATGGCTAGATCCGCTAGAGAAATAGGCAGGGACACGATGATCGTTTAGGAAAAAGGGGTGTAGGAGAGAGAGAGAGAGAAAGAAGGAAACCGAGGCAATGCCAGCTGCGCTACTATAACATGGCCTAAGCACAGGAACCTACCACCAATAGAAGCCAACTGTTCATTAGTCTGTTGGTACAGGCTGTTCCAAATTGTCCCCGTCGTTGAGCCTGCGAGGGTGTGCTTTAAGTCATTCTATGTTTAAAAGTCTTAGAAATGCTCGCGTACCGATCATTTTGCGGTAAAACCAAGTTTCGAGGTGATGTAAAGATGCTAGTCCCTTAATATATTTGCGGTTGCGCTGCACGCCACTACAAATTGTCTTCGAAACGATTAAGGTTCAGCATCAGTAGCATTGTGCTAGGGTAACTCCTGTCTCGTTGAACATTGATAAATTTTTAAATGCTCGCCCTTAAAAAAATGATCTTAAAAATATTCGTAAAAAATGCATAATTTTTCAACAATCAATAATACAGTTCTTAATTTTTCAGAAAAATAAAATCGAGGAAAAAATACTGAGTTTCTTCCGGTTTTTTCTAAAGAATACGGAAAAATTTTAAAAGCACTCTTTTAAAGTGTTCTTAATTTTCCGGAAAAATAAAATCGAGGAAAAAATGTATATTTTTCGGTTTTTTTCCCGAAAAATACGGAATAAAAAAAAATACTTTCTTATAGTATTCTTAATTTTCCGGAAAAATAAAATCGAGGAAAAAAACTAAATTTTTACTATTTTTTCCAAAAAAATATTCTTTTAATAGGTTCTTTTTCACCTATATTTAAATTTAATGATAAAATATATTGCTTTAAATTATTTTAAAAAATTATTTTATTTAAAAAAATAGAAAATTTGTCTCAAATTTCAAATACAATGATACGATTGATACGAATTACGAACAATACGAACGAATACGAAAGATACGAAACGAACGATTGATATGATTATGAACGATTGATATTTATGATTATGATATTTACGAACATATCTGCAAACTTGTCGTACAACATAACAATACGTATGTTAGTCACGTTACGTGTATGGTTTCTTTTCTTAATTAATATTCAACGTCTTTGCCATAAGAGAGAGAGAGAGGGGGGGGAGGAGGGAGAGAGAGAGAGAGAGAGAGAGAGAGAAACTTATTCATAAATTCTAAAAAAATTTCTAAACGTTCTTAAAAGTTAGTTAAAAGTAAAAGAAATTAGTAATTTGAATATAAATAAAATTATTATAAAGAAAAAAGGCTGGAAAAATACAGCAAAGAAAAAACCGAAAAAAACTCAAATTTGGGTTTTTTCCCAAATTTTCCGAAAATTTATTCGGACTAAGAACACTAATCAATAATAATTAGGATTTGCTTTCAATTGATAGATAAGTTTAAAAAAAGAAGCGCCATAACGGTCAGAACGTTAAGATGTTGAACTATTGTAAATTCATTTAAATGAATTAATTTCAGAAATGATAATTGCTTGCCGATATGGTTGTCGGACTTTCAACGCAATCAAATCTGAAAATATTAAAAATTCCCCCAAATTCCCCAACTTGAATTTGGGGGGATTATTAATATTTTCAGATTTGATTGCGTTGAAAGTCCGACAACCATATCGGCAAGCAATTATCATTTCTGAAATTAATTCATTTAAATGAATTTACAATAGTTCAACATCTTAACGTTCTGACCGTTATGGCGCTTCTTAATTTAAAATTATTATGTTTAACATTAGCGGTCTTTCAATCTTATTATTGTTTAAAAAAAGAAATAAGAAAAATAAAGTCTTGGTCATGAAGAGAAAATAAATTGTTTAAACAGACATATCCGTTGTTTATGAATGAATACTGCGTTCGAATAAAAACGTATTGAACTAATTTACGTGCGAATATAAGACAAAATCTACAAAATAAAAAAAATCATTTATCATGGAAATTTTAAAGCATTTAGTTCTTTCGATATAATTGCAGTCTAGAGATTTATTCTCAACGCTTTAAAAAATAACAAATTTATCAGCAAAATTTTAACTCGTGGATTCATTTACGTATTTATCGTTGCAGACTGCAAGATAAAAAAATATTCCTTTCTATCGATTGTCATCATAAATATTTTACATAAATAGATTGCATCAGATAATTGAAATTCGTTTCCAATTTGATTAAGCTCAGATTGATTTCTTTCAATATTTAATATCTGCGATCAAGCGAAAGTTAAGAAATGATCTCAGTATGTGAAGTAGAAGTCTAATGAATTGACTTCTTTCTTCACTACAGCCGGAACGAAAAGCGTTATTAGCGCGACAATGCGAATGCGAACTTGTGCTAAAAAAAAGCCTCTAGCGACAGATGCGAGACAAAATTGCGTTCGTTCGAAACTGCTATAGAAACGACAGCTGCTTCGCTGGCAAGTCAGAAATCTCCTAAACCCTGTCTTACCGATTGCTACGACACTCTGATAATTTATTTTAAAGTTTAAAAACAAAAAAGCTATATTTCAAAGAATTGGAATTATTTATTTTAGTTACAAATTTTTAATATTATGATATGATGCCATAAGAGTCAATAATTATTTAATCTATTGTTTATGTATCTCAATACAAAATGAATATGTTTTTATTTAAACATAAAATAATTATTTAATAGCTATTATTATTAAAAGTGAATTTGAGAATTAATAAATATTATAATTATGAAATAATACGAGATACTTAATAGTTAGCACATTTAAAAAGACCGATTTTACCGATCGGTACATTAAAGTTGGACGATATGAATTCTCTTGTGAAAGATTAATAATCATTAACAATATTATTATATATTTTTTGCAAAACTATATACATAATTCTTAAGCAAGGCTTTAAAAATACTGTGCATATATGATATTGTCGTAAGTATTGTCATAAATAAAGTTTTTCAGCACATTAACATCTTTCTAATAGGATGCCTAATTGAGCATCAAATTATTAAATTACTTGTCAATTAAATTTGTGATATTACTACAGTAGTTTAATTGCTCGTTTATAAGTCCAAAAAACCAATTCGGCGCGCAGTTCAAATGACTACATATTTGATATATAAATTCATATGGAAATTATTTAAGCATCTAAGATCCAGCTTCGACCATTATAAGCTTTATAAACTCTTATTTATTGTGTATTCATACTCGTATATACGGTCTGAATAAATCGTTTATTAAAGTATTTTTATTCAAGAAATTGAATGTAGCAAGATTATATACGAATGATACTTTTATATAAATAAGTCACACAATAATAATAAAATAATTAAAATTCAGTGCTTGAAATTATATTATTTATGATTTTTTAAAACAATCCAAGAATTTGATACAACCTTCATATGTATAATATTTACATTAGAAGTCATTAGAAAACGCGAACCGATAAGCCTTTAAAAATAAGTGTACAGTGGATAGAAATTGCCATCAGGAATCAATACTGCTGTTTGTTCGGATGGCTATCGGGATACAGTTTTCCAAAAATTTTCTCTTTTTCAAATCTCCCTGGATGCATTCTGCCGAGAGCAGCCGGCCCATCGTGGGGGCAGATTGCACTCTTTGGCAGACCCAACTGAAAACATTTGCCACATGGCGCAGCTGCGCAACTCACGAGACCGCGGTGCCTGTTTTCAATTCATTTTTCATTGAATTTTCCCTTTCATTCGATCGACACGGCGAAGACAGAGGACGGAGATACTACGATCTTCGAAAATTGAAATACGAAAACGACTCGACAAGTAAACAGACAAACGAATACCATTTGTTTTGAAAAATTATATAAAAGAAAACAATATTTATTTTGTCAATCTTCTCGTACACGAATGCATTTGTTTCATCTGATCACTAAATATTGGATACCATTTTTTTCAATATGTTATACCTACTTCGAGATGACTCTTCTTCTGCGTGATTTATTAATGGTCATTTTTTAATTTTCTCATATACAAAGATATATTTGCATAATTTATATTAAATACACATTTTTCAAAATTTTAACAAGTTTCATATCATCCGCTAAAAAAAATACAAATGCCAGTATGACTGTTCTGTCTGACTGTATGGTGCAAGCTTATAAGTAATGTAGTACGTTAATTTATAAACAAACTACCGTAAATACGTACAATAATAGAGAGTTTTTGCAATAACGTGAATTCAGATACGGTGAACGCTAAAGTCACGCTATCCTTTTCTTAATTAGTTGTTAAGAAGAAGATAACCTGACCTTAGCGTTCACTGTATCTGGATAAACGCTATTGCAAAAACTCCCTAATAAAAATTGAACTAAACAGCGTTTGACACACACATTCAACTGATATTTTATAACGAGACATGTGCGACGCTTCTCTCTCTCTCTCTCTCTCTCTCTCTCTCTCTCTCTCTCTCTTAAATGTAGTTCGCTCTTTACTCATGTTTACTCACTTCAACCATCCTCAATCAAATTCCTCAAATCGTTTCTATAGGTAACTGTTATACATATAGATCAAATGTAATTGTTGCGAATTCGGAGAAGCATGAAGACAAAAATTAGGAAAATTAGAAACTAAAATTTTTTGGTTCTCTCTTCTCTCTCACAAATGTTTCACTAATAATCATTTTATAATATCCAAATACTAAATAGAGAGAGAGAGAGAGAGAGAGAGAGAGATAAACAAAGAATTTACTAATAACCGCAGGAATGACTGATCCGTATAGTCAGATCTTAGCAAAACCATAGACTCGAGCTCAACACACTGCGGATATTCACAAACATTTATACCTCACGCACACTCATATACATACATTTTGCGTAATATAATAACGTACAAGAAAGAAAAAATGGAATATTTAAAAAAATAGAATATAATCTGAAAACAAGGATAAAAAGCGGGGAAAAAACGCCGACAGAACATGTATGCTGCGTAATGATGTAACATCAGTTCGCTGGCGCTGGAGTTGAAGAAATTTTTCCCGAAAAAAAAAAAGTTCATTACTATTTCTTTTTCTCGTCTTCCCGCATATCTCGGATAATACCGTGAATACACGACATTATGACATGTGCGAATTGTATAATACGGACGGTGTCGTTGACGTCACAGTAATTAAACCGCGGTCGCTAGCGGCTCGCATTCTCGCTTCTCGCTAATTAATCGTAATTTATTAACGACATCTTTGCTTGGCATTCGAGTACGAGCAGGTGAATAGAAACAACATGGACGCGATTTCTTCCTTTTTTCGTCCTCTTCCATGGCTTCGAGCATAGTACCCTGACCCTAGGCACATGGCCAGCTGTCTCACTCCACCCCTTTTGTAAGAGGCACACACTCTAAGAGTGGGATTTGTCTATCCCTGCGCAGGCAAAGGAGGAAAGAGAAAGAATGAAAGAAAGAGAGAAACAGGGAGAGAGAGAGAGAGAGAGAGAGAGAGAGAGAGAGAGAACTGTATGGTACGCAAGGACGGCAGGATCGTCGGGCGAGAGAACCAGGGCGAAGGAACTTTTGTGGAGCCCGCGGAATAATTAGCATGCTCTCCTCAGCAGCCTAATTTTAATGGAACACCGACATACGGCGTTTCATATTGTAATTCGTCCTACATTGTAGCGCGCTCGCACGGTCTTGAATATTATTATCTACCGCGTTTCTTCCAGCGAAATCTTTACACACGCTGTAAAGTATCATGTATATAATATGCACTACTGCTCAATTGAATCCGAGCATCCTGAAGAAATTTAGACAAAAAATTTCTTGAAACATTAACTTTGTTCACAATAATTAAAGAATTTCCATGATATTGTAATATTCATGTATACAAATTAACTTATATAGCATTGAAATAAAGAATGTTGAAAATTTATGGGAAAGTTTCATAGGACAGCTATTTCATTCGTAATTTTCAGAAAGTTAGGATAAACTTATATCTATAATAAATATGGTGCAAACATGATATTTATAGAAATATGAATTAAAAGACAAATAATAAGAATCACAAAAATATTTGTTGCTTAATTGAAATATATATGTTGCGTTCTCGCTTTTCGTTAATTTGTCAATAAAACTAATGAATACTAAATAATCAATTTTTATCGCAACATGAAGTTTGTTTATAATTGTTAATAATATGCTGAAGACGTGGCGAATCATATAAAAAATCTTTGATGAAACTTATTAAGATATTTTGACTGTCTCTTTGAAATGCTTAACGACATGTGTTCCGAACTTCCGATATTTAAAAAAATATTAGAAGTATCTACGCCATTTCTCACAAATTTTTCAAGCAACGACTTTGTGTGCAAAAGATTTTTGTAAAATCTTTCAAGGACCTGACGATTTTCCAAAAACACCCGGTAGATTTCTGCAGACCTAACGTAGAGGTGCGAGTGAGGACGTACATGTGTATCGCATTTGTACGAACGCACGTTCGCAGTGTGTGCGCGATTGGCGCGAGGCGAGAGGGAATGAGAGAGAGAGAGAGAAAGAAAGAGGAAAGCCGCGAGAGGAAACGGGCAAGTGAGCACGCATGCACGCTCACGCGCTCGCGTGCACGCATGGTAGGCACGCATGCACGCAGACGGAGCGCGTACTCGGCTGCGAAAACCGGCGTGCGAAAAGCAGCCAA
>NW_017257282.1:50370-50856 GCF_001594055.1 Mycetomoellerius zeteki
GGTCATCCACGTGGTTAACGAATGGCCAATCCGCGCTCCATCGCTGGTGGATTTCAAGTTGGTTTCCCGCTCGGTACACCGCGTTTGCGTTCGCGCACGAGAGAGATGGACAAGAGAAAGCGAGAGAGAGAGAGAGAGAGAGAGAGAGAGAGAGAAAGGAAAAAAAGCAAGAGAGTGCACGCGCGAGCAAGGATAGTCACGAATTCGCAAAAGAAGGAGAGAGAGAGGGCTAACGATGGCAGAAGAAAAAAAGAAGAAGAGAGACGAGTTTGCATCGCGTCTCGACTGCCCCTCCCCCCTATCCTGGGAGGCAAAGGGGTGAAGGAAAAAGACAGAAAGAGGGGCACAACATGCCGAACGAGAGAGCCCCTTGGACATCGCGTTCGTGGTCTAGCTAAAGAGAGGAGAGCTTGGAAGGAAGGTACGTCGTCGTTGCAAGGAGAGCGAGAGAGAGTGAGAAACGGGAGGGGGGGGATTCCTTGGACA
>NW_017257282.1:50889-70893 GCF_001594055.1 Mycetomoellerius zeteki
GGCCGGTCTCCATCGTCGTCGGTTTCTGCGATCGAGCTGCTGACGGACAGCCACCGGAAGCGCGTCAGATTCGCGCAACAGCGCCGCGTTTGAGTTGTCAGAGAGACAGACGGATAAAAGTTGAGAAAGAGAGGGAGTGAGAAAAAGAGAAAGAGACCGCACACACAGTCGTCGCCTATCCGCGGATCGAGCGACTCGCAGTCGGCCAGTTGAGGCGCGAGGAAGCCAACAGCGGAAAACAAAAGAAGGTGCCAAGCCCGTCGAGGACCGATCTCGTCGCAGAAGTCGTCCAAGGACCCCGTGCTCTCTCACCCCGTGCATTTTGCCTCTCGCGTGTGTAGCCCGTGACCCACACGCGATCCGCGATCTGATCCACGTCGTGTCCGGGATTCAGCCAACAGTTATATCCGCGTCTCGTCCCAGTAAGGATATACCATCGGACGCCTGCAGCTCTTGCATCTCCGTCGATCTAACCCGCGCGATTGCTCCACTATCGCCGGTACACAATATACATATACTCCATTTTCCTTCCGTTCATCGTCCACATCATTCAATCGTCCTGTGATCGTCGCGATCCCCGTCGTGTCGTGTCCGCGTTCGAACCACTTCCCACCGGGTCCACGTAGACCCCGAGTCTACGACGAGGTCAGTACTCGGGGAATCGGGTACGCGAGTCCGCGCGCACGCGCACCGAATTCGTCGTTTTCGTCGAACCTGATACACGTGACCGAGCCGCGTACTCGGTGGAAGCCGGCATCATAGCGTCGAGAAGCGAGCAGCCAGCCACCATGTCAAAGCTCTACGTGGGCAATCTCCCGTCAGATTGCAACGAGAGCGCTCTCAGGCAACTCTTCCAGGAGCACAGCTTGGCATGCACCACGATCCTGGTAAAGCGTGGCGGCTATGCCTTCGTCGACTGTGCCGATCAGTCCACAGCCGATCGGGCGATCGACAAGCTGAACGGTGAGTTGCTGATATGAAATGAATTATGCTAACGCTGCCTTTAATGCTTCCGATTATGCTTTATACATTGCTTTTCATCCTGACGACAACGACGACGACGGAGGCGACGTTTACCAAGAGAGGAGAGAAGAAGAAATCGAAGAAGAACATCCATCTGCTTCATATTGCTTTGCCAATTATTTGTATACTAATAAAACTTTTACTGCTTTGCCATTTATGCTACTGCTTTTCCCTCGAGCTTATGTAACTTGAGCTTATAAACCATAAATATTAGTCGATTTGTTAATTAATATTTATTTATAATAATGTCTTTATATCTTAGCGCAAAGATGAAGATTCTAATGAAATCTTTAGGAGTTGCCTGGATGATCAAATTATGTTGAATCCTCTGCTTTATCTTGATCCTGAATATCCGTATTTTCTTGTATGCTTAATGTTGCTGAAAATTAATCTCTTTTACTATGATATTTAACACGCTATGCTTCATTTAGACGCTTTTTGCTAGATCTTAAGGCCAAGTAGATGTAAGAATTTGCGTAGCATGCTTCCAATGGATTTTCTCAATGCTAGAACACGATTATTTCGTTAAGCGTTTCAAAGGGATAGCCAATGTATCTTGACAAATCCTTTGAAAGACTTTGTGTGAAAATATCTGTCAGGTTACTGTCACGTCGATAGTTGACCGTCAAATTTTTTCCGACAGACGACGTGCGACTTTAACGTGAAATTGGAGGAAATCGAAATGCTCTCTCCGATATGTAACAAAATAATAACTGCCGACGTGACAAACAACAAAACTGTCGATATTTATCATCATATAATTATTCAAACATAAGTTTCTTATGTGCAAATTATAAAATTCTAATTACTTAGATAGAAACATTAAACACAAATTTGCAAATAATTAGCACAACGTTAGAATGATTGACGGTGAATGGCGGCTTTGTAAGAATAACCTAACGTTTTGTATGTGAAGAGAAATTTAATGACCCAATTCGCATTAATGAAAAAATTAATTCTTACTGTCACAACTTTTATCGCTGATATTTAAAAGTACAAATTTTGTGAGTAGTGAAAAGAGATTTAATGATTTAAACGACTCATGCGATCATGTTGGTGATAAACGGATAAATAGTGATGTGTAAACAAATATAAAAAAATATTTTTCAATAGTACTGTATGTATTTAAATTTCTTTGGCTTTATTTATCGTTGGGACGAGATTGAAACTTTCCGAATAATCGATGTGAAGTTCGTGCGACGAGCGAATTTATGTCGTGCAGAATTAGGATATCACCGTGAACGCGCGCGAAACTGACGTTATATCTCGCACGACCACTCGTTTCCTCCATGGCTCCATTCATGAACAACGAATACAAGATTAGGTTTGAGAATAGCTGTATCAGCAATTTCGGTTTCCGCCGAAAAAAGACGATTCTTTCGCAACCACGAAGTTTGAGTGTCCTCGACACGCGACAAAATTCAAATTCCTTTCCATTTCGTCAAATCACGTCGTGTGCTCCGACTCACGCTAAAAGATCCGAAAGTGTCAGATGTAGAAAACGTGACGTATCTTATCTCGTCAAAGTTTATTTCGAAATCAAGCTGCTCCGATTACCAGTGGTAATATTCCAAAAATTAACTCGGAGAATAAGCGTATGTTCTGTAATAAAATATATCTTAAAAAAAACAGCACGATTTATTGATACAATATTGACACAATGTTGACCCGACATTGGTCCAACGTTAATCAATATATCGCCAATAAATTACTATTAGAATATTAATTTTTATATATCTCAAGAATTAGGACAATAAAGTTACATAAAAAAAATAGTTTTATTAAATCACATGGAGGGAGAGGATATATAATACGTATGATGTTATTTCGCTTCGATATTCATTTAATTTTGCTTCTGAATTAAACATCGAAAAAAATTATCAAATTGAAGTATTTCGCCAGTTATCTTAATTTTTCCCGAAATAAGGTGAGACAGTTTCGTCTGCTCCACTTTCATGAAAAATTTATAACGAATTCGATTGGATGTACTCACTGGTGTACATTAAAGTGTGCCGTTGTATACAAATTGACATAAAAATATGTGTTTAATATAAATATAAAAACGGATTAAACTATGAAATCATCAATACATTTTATTATGCTGTTAAGTAAAATCTGTACTTTATAATTCGAAATATTTATATTTTATTTTTACACAGATTAAATCAGTGTACAACCGCTTTAATATGCAATAGCGTGTCCAATCAAATTTGCTATTATCCACGTGGTAGGTAGCATCGCAAAATGGCGCCAGTTATGAAGCGACAAGGTCACGTTTGTGTGCTCGGCTCCGCGATAAGTTGCTGATAATCGCACGCATCAACCAACCGTTGTCGATCGCTCCGATTACGGGTCTGACTCTTCCCGCCAAAACGAAAGTTACGTACACACTCGAGGGATTTATTTGGTAAGACGGTTCTTCTCAGAAAGCAGAACGTTCGAATAGACAATCATAGAGTAGCGTTTTCTACTTTACACCTAAAATTTTCGATAATTGCTTTCCTAAAAATTATTTTTTCAGATGAAGGAAATTCTGTAAAATTTCTTTTATATGTCACGTTTAAAAAAATATTGATTTAAATTTTGAACACCAAAAATAGTTCATTTCAATGTGACTGCTTTTTACTATCATAGCAAATTTCTATTAAAAAATTTAGTAGAATATTACAAACAATAACTGCAAAGCTTTGTTAACATCGCTTCGGAATAAGACTCTAATATTTTGGCTTCTGTCCATCGATGTTACTTTTCGAGACATACGACGCGCAAAAATTGTCTGCCGAGTGGAAGTTAACTATGCGTGACGAAACGTCAGACGGCTGAACGTATCCGTTAATCGCTAGACTGCCGGCGACTATAACTAAAACGACTATTCTACCCTTCGTTCAGGTCTCTAAATATATTGTACTTTAGCTTGATAATTTCGTAGAAAATATCTCCTATCGAGAAATTAAAAAAAATTAACGCTTATAATATTTGAAACATTCTTATTGGAAAAACATTAATCCTTTTCTATATACAAGAATTTATTTATAAACAAAATTAATAGCATAGTTATATTTGCGGATCAGATTAAAACATTAAGACTAGAAAATTTCTATAGCTTGAGATATACAAAAGATATGCTTTTCCAAGGAATACACCAAATCAAAAGAAAGTCAAAACGATGACTGTTTTATTACAAAATTTGACTATTAACTCATTGACGTTAAGAATCAAAATAAAGTAATTTTAATTTTTTTACTTGTGTGTGTTCCTTGGGTTGGCATGATACAAAAGAGAGAAAGACGGTTTTCTGCGAATAATTTTGAAAAATTAAAACAAAATATTTTACAATCTGTACATTTCGTATTTTCGCGTCGACCCCTTCTCATGCCAGCTCGTCATCTCGGTATGGTCCTGACCTAATGTTCCCGACTTATCCCGTCGATCGTGAGAATTTGGACCGGCACTTGACTTCGATGCTTCGAGTCACGCCCGCACGAGTAGTAGTCAGTCGGCGGGTTCTCCCGCAACCAAAGAGAAGAAATGTGGTCAAGGTCGTGAATGGTCGCGCGCGCGAGCACGCGTGACGTATGAAGCTGCCTCCATCGTCTCTACCGCCTCCGCCGCCATCGCGACCGTCGCCGTCGTCTTCTCCGAGGTTGAAATTTACATCGCGAATAGCCGCCAACCTCATCTCCTCAGCTTTCCTCCGCCTTGCCCGCCGAAATATCGGTTAGTCACACTCGTCACGTTCCACGGCCATGCCTGGTATCCAGATCATAAATTTCATTGACAACTCTGTAGCTCTTATGCGTTCTCGCGTCCATCGGTGGCTATCTCATTACAGCGTATTAATGCACGCATATGTACGCATCGCGTCGAAGCGCCGTTTGAGACCACGTTTCACCCTTGAACTTCTCTGACGAGAAAACGGTCCAAACTAATCCTTACCAACACGAAAAAGTCTCAGATGTTGGAAAAAAAAACTTAAAATTAAAAACACGTATCTTTTTTTTTCGAAGCAACCTTGTGAAGTGAAGGCGATATATTTGATTCTGACTAAACATCGTCGAAAAACTAAGATTGTTAATTTAAATAAAATTTTTATATTATTAGATAGAATTTTTGGAAAAATATCTTCAAAAAGTACATGAATTTTTACAAATTGTTGGCATCGATAATTTTAACATCACAAAACTTTAATGCATTTTTTAATTTAAAATTTTTTTTCACATATTTTAAGCTCATATAGAATTAAATATTTTTGTTATTTTCAAGAAAAAAAATAATGATATTGATTCTAAATTTACGAAAGAATCTCCTTGAAATTATATTTTTCTGTCGCTCTACAATTAATAAGATAAATTAAATATCAAAAATTTTACGTTGCTTTTCTTGCTGGGCGATTTTCTTGTGTATAATCTTAGCTATAGCGTAGAGTGATACAATTTTGAACATAGTACAATTTTTAACGAGATAAAATTTAAATCCAATTTTCGAGGTTTAAATTCGATTTTTTCCTGTTTGGTGGTTCCTTTTAGTACCTATCGTATAATAAGATCAACGTTATCAAATTTTAATCTCGAATTTGGATTAAAATCTTATTTCGTTTAGAATTGTGCCATGTTCAAAATTTGTATCACCTTATCCTATATATATATATAGAGCGTGCGAGGGCTACTTAGAAATAAGCTACAGGAAGGAGAGCCGAGAGCCTCTTGGAGCGATTCGTGGCTAACGCTTTCTCTCTCTCTCTCTCTCTCTCTCTCTTTCTTTCTTTTTTTCTCTCCCTCTATATTTCGTTAGCAATACGGTCGTTGCTTCTGCAGCGTAAGGGCCGATCCTTGGATACAATGCCGCGCGAAGAACGTTACCGACGAGCCGAGGCCAGAACTAGTTTGGTAGGTTGTTGAGTTAGGTTTTAGGAGAACTCTACCAAAGCCGCGGTCTAATCAGGCTTTAGGCTTGCACGACGCTCTGTAATGATTGAGCTGTATGCTCGTTCACGTCATTTTAGAATTGCGAGTATACCGAAACGCGAATTATAGATACGTGGAATTATTCATATTTTGACGTACCGGCATGGCCTTTATTAATTAATTATTAATAATAAAATTAATATTTTATTTCGGATATATGAATATACTTTACAAAATTTTAATTTCAATCCAATTATATACATATACATATATTACACATTTTGTACAATAATCTCGAAGGACAAAAAATATTGTGTTATAAAATGTAATTATAAATAATATGAAATTAATACAAATTAATTAATAAATTAAACAGATTTATTTTTCACATTTATTCGGCCATTTTCTGAAAATTATAACTATCTCAGAATTATTATACATAGTACATTTTTATAGCGATATAACAAACGTGTAAATATAATGTATCATAGACGGATTATTTTTTTCTATAATTAACATTGTAAAAATGTATTTGGTTGTTTACAATAATCTACAAATATCATCTCGTTTATAGTCTCTTATTCAAGAATCTTCTGGCAACACATGATACGCGAAAATGTTTTTCAGAATTTTCTTAAAGGTTCTTAAGGTTCTTGAAGGCATTTTCCTCAAATTCCACAAACGATGCAGTAACGCGCCGTGTCTGCATGTGCGTGCACAGCATGCGTCTTCCTCTTTCACAGCCGGCATTCGTGCACGCCATTCTGTTCAGTACGATCTCGAAGACACCAAGCCTAAAAGTCAGTGCTGAGACGCCAACAGGAAGCTGCCACATTCTTTCATTCTGGCTGCCTCCTATTGCTTTCTTCTTTCCTCGTAATACGCCGGCTTGTATCGAATCAATCAGTCGTTTATATCTTAGTCCATTATATCTTATAATTCTTGCCACGAGATTTGCTATTTATTAAGAAAACTCAAAAACCACTTTTGAAATAATCTCATACAAATCAAATATATCTTATATTCTCTGTATTTATGTATATATTATATTTCACCTTGAATGCTGAATATTTCTCTGCAGTATGTCTTTGAAAAATTTTGTAAAAGGAAAAAAGAATAATGTATAATAATCTCATTTTTAGACTGTACATGTGACAACACAATCGATAAACTAGAACCCTATATCGGTCAAAGCTAGATCTTAAATGCTTAAATAATTCAATCTTGAATCACTAAATATGCTATATATATACTTGACATATATACCACAATTGTAGTCTAACAAACTGCGCGCCGAAAAATTTCCGGACTATATAAACGCAATTAAACCACTGTAGTAATATATAATGTATATTACATTTAATTTGAAAAAATTAAGTTTTGAATTTGATAAAATTTATGTATAGCTAAAACGAGAATGCCGCAGTTGCTATGATGGAGCGGAACGGCCGCCGAGTGCGAGGGTTTACACCCACCAATGCAATTCTCGACAGCTAGAACGAGCAGATGCTCCTAGGAATACATTATTCGCATCCAAAACTGCCTGTACTTAATACACCCCCTTTTCAAACGTCTGTAGGAGACGTCCCATTTGCTCGAGATGTTGCGCACACTCCCTTCCTTCTATCGAAATATATCTTAAACAGGATCGCCTCATCCCGACTATAATTTTGACATTCTATGCCGTTCTCAAATATACAAGTTGAAAAAAAACTAAAATATAGTTGATAAAAACTTAAAATATATATATTTGTAATAAACTACCATAAAATATTCATGTAAATAGGAGAAATCTATGAGAAATATATAATGAGCTGTTTATTCTGAATTGACTTTTTAATTTTGCACGTGTCACGTTTTTAAAATTGTTATTAAGATACATCGCATCAATTCGTATCCGTGTCCCGTTTGATTACCGCGTCACACAAAAAACTCATCGTAATTTCCATCGTACCGTAATTCGACGCACCTCACTTCGAAAATAAGTCGCTTAAACGTCTCTCGTCTCGCCTGTCCATAGAAGCATGGATCTCTTAAATGAAAAAACAAAGTGCAATGACTCTGTATTATTTCTCGCACCTTTTCTTCTAAGCGTATCGCGAGTACGTACGTATGTTTATGTGGCCGAATAAACATGTAAACCGCGCAATCTCTTCCTTTTTTTATAATCGTTGCCCGCAGTCCGGCCGGCTTGATTTGTCGCGTGCCTGCTCGGGACCACCTGCCTCCGAAAAAAGTTACCTGTTAACAGTGCACCGGTAACCGACACTGATGGGACCTTACGATTTGCCTCTCTTCTTCACACAAGCCCAGACAGCCTACGGGCGACTGATTCCACCGATCGCAACTCATACGGCAGAGTAGCGGCGTCGTCATGAACCGAAAGTGCGACAGAGGCAGAAAAGAGAGTGCCAATTATTATAATGAAGGTTTTTCCACCGACGACGAAAGCGATAATTATTATTAACTGTTTTAATCCATGCACCTGATCGATATATATCATTTATTATATCCTCGAAAATAAAAACTTCTTTTTGAGACCAACGCTTTTCAATTTCGTGTACAAAAATGCTAGACTTAAAAAATTTATTCTCGACATTTATATGCAAAAAACTATTTTCTCTAATCAGCGGTTCAAGTAAAGGAAACATTTTGGAATTAGGATTTAATCATTTCTAATCCTAGATAGTTTTCTTTCTTTCTTTTTCTTCCTTTTAGCTCTTCCTTTTATGCTTGTTTGTAAAACTTGCGCTTGCATTGCAGTGCAATGCACTTCTCTATGGCGACTTTGCTACGTGTCGTTATCTCCGCGGTGCATAGGACAAGGTGCAAC
This sequence comes from Mycetomoellerius zeteki, assembly GCF_001594055.1. Lineage (NCBI taxonomy): Eukaryota > Metazoa > Arthropoda > Insecta > Hymenoptera > Formicidae > Mycetomoellerius > Mycetomoellerius zeteki. The sequence continues at coordinate 59,650 of NW_017257282.1, forward strand.
TATGACCGCGAGTTTATCCATGAGGCTTGCACAATATGTCACCGAACAGAGCTCGGGCATGCGATATCGACTAGTATAAACTGTATCATCCCAGCCAGCTGCGATATCGTCTTAAGATCTGAATAGAACAGCCGAAAGTCTGCTGATACTTGTCGCTTTTCTTGTGCGATATGTTTAGAAACCTTTATATCGGTTCCCTCTTATTCGCAAATACATAACACATAAAATGTTCCAAGAGTCCATTATGACATCTCAGATGTTTACGATAACTCTTTTCTTTAAGAACATATCGGGAGATACTTAGAAAAAATTATATAATTTTTATTTAATCGTAAGTCAATTATCATTTTATACTCGATTTAGAAAAGCAGAATTAGAGTAGAACTTCAGATATTATTTCGGAAAACTGTATTTAATTTCAATATAGAATTTCCGTAGGTGAAACGTCACGGCGCATCTGAAAAGAGGAAGGAAGTACTATCTTTAACATCGTGTAAAAAGACTACAATAAGTGTATCTCTTTTTATTCGCGTCTTTCTTCCATCATTCTACCGTCATAAAGTGACGTTCTTCATGATATTTATGAAGAAATCTGAAAAATTATAAACGATTTTTATCGGCGATTTTCATTGCTTTAAGCTTAATCTTCTAAGGTCTGGAGCTTTAAAGATCCAAGCGAATTTTCAGTTTTAAATTATTCTGCCTCAAACTTAGACACTTACAAAAAAGTAAAAAACGTTTCGAATTATAACATTGTAAATCGTATTCTTAAATGTTGAAGGAGTGTTTTCCCAGATTTTTTCGGATTTTGTAGAGCATAACTCTTTGAAAAACACATTGACTATAGATTGAACTAAAAAAGCAATGAAAAAAATGTTGACCATGAAGGGTTAAAAAAAAGATAATATTTGATAAGGGAATATATTAAGACTCTTTAAAGGATTCCTTTTAGAAATGTTTCTTTCCAGAAACTTATGTTCCAGATGTTCGATTTCTTACTCGTCAACATTCATTCTCTATTTGCTTCTTAGTCTCCCGTTTTCTTTCTTTTCCTCTTATTATATTTATTTTAAGAATTTCTTCATGGCCGTCTCAAATACAGTTTTAACTCTAAATCGCACTTATATTAAATCATACGATATATTAATTTACAATTAGATTTCTGACTGTACATGATTTAACACTGTACGCAAATAACACTGTCTTCTTTCGATTACTCTTATTATCTTTGGCAGAAATAATTATTTCTTCGTAATATATATTTCATTCTTAATCCCTTTCAACTATTTTTAATATAATATTCAATATAATATTTTTTCGATTCATTTATCTTGTATATGTTTTTCCTATTTTTCTTAGAGATTTTTCCTAAAATACATTTCTCACTCTTTTTTCTCTCTTTCTCCATCTTACTATCATTCACGGTCTTCCTTTCAAAATCTCACTCTCTTTGTCTACGTGACCTCTGCCCGGCTGCTCGGAGACACGTGTTTGTTTTAGATACTCGGCCATTGACTTCCCAAGCGCGCAGCGTCACTGTTGGAGTTTTTGGCGGAACGAAAGCATCTCGCGTCGAGATCGAAGCCGCTTCCCGTCCTGCGTTTCTACTATCTCGTCGTCCCCACAGCCCAGATTTTTAACGTTAAACATAGCTGGCCGATTCTGAGTTTCGGTTAAACGAGAGAACGCAAACATCTCAATGAAGCGAGCTCCATTGAATTTTATTAAATTCTTGACCTGGCTCTTCCACGTCACCGTTTTGAATTTCACATATACGCGAATGTCGATAGAAGACTTCATTTGAATGTTTCCGCAAATTGGGATATTTTGGAACTTATCAAGAAATCGCAATAGCATTTCAATATCACACGAACCGCCACGGCCAAATATCCTGTTAATTCCTATAATTACGACGACGCTTATCATCATTGAAATCTGTCAATTAACATCCAGAATAGTCAATAAATTCTGAACGGATAACAAATTTGTAATCTGAGACTTCATAATGAGAATCTTTCATGTTTCTTATCTTTTCTTTATTTCACCAAAATTCATTGATATCTCCTTTATAAGAAGTTTTTTTATTTTTCTGTTTTTTTTTTAAATCAAAATTTCAAAAGAAAGAGGAAGAGAGAACACGTGAGGATGTTATTGAAAATGTTAGAAGAAATCCCATCGTTGGTTTCTTTAAAGTGTTAATATAAAAGATTAAGTGGCCGTTATGTGCGCGTGTACGTGTATGGAGAATGTAAGTGGACAATGAAACCTCGTTTCTCGGTCAATTTTAACTGGACGTCGGTTTGACAGAAATTTCATTTAAGACTTAATGATCGCTGTATTGAATAAGGAGGGATAAAAGCTCGCGATAAATGATAACGGTTACGGGGTTAAGGGCGAAAGAAAGGTGGAGCACACAATGTCTGGCCCACGTGCGCATAATTGTCAGGTACACGCGGAGAGAAACCCGGATCTTTCGACAGGTGTCAATGAACCGGTCAACGACGTATCCGTCGGAGGATAAGCGACGAAGAGAAGACGATAGCCCGGGCGGAGGGAGAACGGGCGGGAAAAAAATACGAGCAAGGCTCGTTCGCACCTGCCTCCATCGTGCGAGCCGAGCTCACGGTGATTTCACATTTCGTGGTTCGTGAGGCAGACATGCCTCCAAATGCGGCACGAAAACCGATTTTCCACGAGAAAAGGCACTTAAAGTCTTGATGCATACAGCCGCAGCCCGACTAGGGAGAAATAGGAAATAAATCACATTACAATGAAGTTAAAAGATCTAAAACGTTCTAAATAAGTAGAAAAATTAAATGATAAATTAAGTAAAATTAAATTATGTTTTCAATTACCTAATGAAAATAAATACGAGGGTTGCATTTAATTCCTAATTATATTATTAATTAGTAATTAATAATATATATAGGGCAATTATATCTATAACCTAGAACATTTAATCTTAATTTAATTTAATTTAATTTAGTTTATTGCAAAGCTACATACATTTAATGTGTAAAAGAATATCATATTCTAATAGATACGCAGAAAAAAATGTTCATGACAGAGATCCATTCATAATGCAAACACATACATTTACACAATAGAATCTGTCGCTCGTTTTAGGAAGCAACGCTCTTTCTTCATGCGCATTTTGCGATTTCACGCGGAAAGAGGGAGATGAGACGAAAGAATTATATTCTGTGACTAAAATATTCGGGAAAATTATGATTTCGTGGAATTTTACGTTTTTTAAACGTAAAATGGACCTCTCTATCTTGGACCAATCGTAACAATTAGATATGCCTACCCCAAGAATTTTATTCTTTTCAAACATAAATTTCAGTGTTTCATAGTAATTATTTTATTATATTTGATTACAAATCGTTCTCGTTTAACATCTCGAATAAGACTAATATTATATTTTATAGGTATTCGGTCATTATTTTTTATCATTTATCTAATTCGTTCTTTAATGAGTATGTTTATTTCAGATTTATATACAAATGCTGTTTTACATTTTACCGTTGTTTAAGTTAATCATTAAATTTTATTTTATTTATTTTATTTTAATTTTTTTATTTATTTTATTTTACACAACAGCAAATGAAGAATAGGATAGCAATTTCTTTAATCCCTTCAGACCTGATTTTAATGGAACCATGTTAAGAAATTTTTTTAAATTCAATTCAAGAGCTCTTTGATAAATAAATACATAAGCTAAAAAATTTAATTTTTTTCCAAATTTTGACTATTTTTCAAACATGTACATTATTATGTTTTATTTTAGATAAATATTAATAAAACTAAATAATTTAAATGGGTCCTTGATATACATTACAATGTACACAAGGTCTGAAGGAATTATTTTATAACAAGAATAAATAATGATATGAAAATTGTAAAGAGACTGCGTCATAATATAAAAAGCAATGATAGTTTTTCCGCTTAAAATCGAAAATAAATCACAAGGACTTTTATCATAATTCAATCCTTGTGATTAATGATAAGAAAAAGAGTTAACTACCTTGAAAACATTATACGAGAATAAAAATTACGGAGATTTTAGCGTAAAAGAGAACAGAACACACTGTAAATCCAAGTGTGTAATTTTTACACACTTAAGTGTGTAGTCGACTTACGCATATATACAGAATATAATAATTGGCAATAGTAAAATAAATTTAGGTATGGCTATATCTTAAATTAAAATATGCTGAATTGGAAACGTATCAGCTGATAATCACGCGTAGATCATCAAGTAATCTTAATAAATAAGCGATAAAGAATTCCGCGCGAAATTCATTATTTGTCTAATTAGATTAAAGATATAACGCAGACATTTCATATGTTACATGTCGCTGATTCGAAATTAAAGTTAACAAATCGATCTATCCATCGATGAAAATTACATATCGCCTACCCAAACTATACTATCAAACTGTCGCGACGTAGGCGATACGTTGCTTGATGTTAAGCAGAGAACCGCGTTCCCCGGTGCGAGAGGAGGACGGCAGTCCGCACGTCGAGAAAAATTACATCGGCACACCGCCATTAATCTCCGAACGAGCGGATATTATTTTAATTCTCAAGTCTCGGGCCGAGTCTCTTCCGAGAAACACCGGCCTTTGTCCCAGCCGGCTGCCTAGAAAGAAAAGTGACCGAGTGATTTAATCTACGAACGAACGAACAGCGCGACCCTGGACTCCTCTTCTGATGCTCGCGCTCGCTGTTTCCTCCTCTCTTATCCTCTCCTCTTCTCTCGTCCGCCCGCCATCGGCGAGATTCGTTTTTGCTCGCCAAATTTGCGACGGCGGCGACGGCGTGCTTGAACGCGGGACCGTTTCTCGGGAAAAGTCGCGACAAACTTCCTCCGTTATTAAGAGCCTCTTAATGTCCACGACATTGCACTTAATAATGTTGAAGAACGTGGTACTTTGAACCTGCTATAATCTCATTCAGTAATTCAATGGACCGACATTTTTCAACCTTTCTAGATAATTGAACATTGTTTTCGAACAAAAACGCATGTGTGTGCATGACGTAAATTTATTATTTCAAAATCAAGCATATTTTGCAAAATATCTGTTAGACTTTAATCTAGGTAATAAAATATTTTATTTTCTGAAACTCAGATCACTTGTACAGTAACACTAGTTTACAAGGTTTTGTGCAAGAGTTGCATATGAAGAGTACTTATTTCTAAAGTAACTTTTCGATGATGCAGCACAATCTGTCACTGAAATATTTCCATCAGTTCCAGATTTGGAAATGTAAGAAAAGATATTTTTTTTTAATATTATATAATGAAATTTTGAAATTAAAACAAATCAGAAGTATTGAGCGTTTAATTCTTATTTTTTATGAGAACTTTGGATCGATAGGTATTAAAATTCAGCAATAGTCGTCTAGTATGTTTTCGTCCAATATCCCTCTAATAACGTTTCTCAATTATCATCAAATCCTGGTAGAAACGTTCACCTTACTCAATGCTTATCGCATTCAAATTAGTCAGAAAGAAATACTATAGTTTTAAAAATTCGACCTGATGGAATTTTTCTAGCGCGGCAGATTCGAATTAAAATATGTTTAGAAACGTTATTTGCATTAAAATGATTGAAAATTTGTATACTAGTGTATTTAATTATTAAATTATCTCAAAGTTAGAAAAACAATCATTTATATTTGTATCATCGAAAATTCGTTAATTGGAAATGGTAATAAGTGTCCTTGAAGAAACAGAAACCGAAATAAAATCTCCGAGTTTTCCATTCGTTAAGATTGATCAAACGTAGAAAACGGAGTTGTTTACGCACATTCATGCGTATGTCCTTTCCATTTTCGATAATCGTAAAATGTCACCGGCCGAACAGATAACGCGCGCGCGCGCGCACGTCGCAACTTGCTCCAAAAAGACGGCGCCTTACTACATTCAGATAAAATGGATTCAAAACCAAGAATACAATACCACTGAGCAATACGCACTCATGCGCGTGCACGTGTGCGCGTGTGTATGTCAAGTGCGTGTTTGCCCTCCCTTCATTCTTCGCTACGCGGCCGTGAAACGCACACGGCCCGGCATTTGTAACGGCCCGAAATTCTGAACTTTGTACACTGCCAGATAAAGGCCGTTATCTGCGCCTCCGCGCACAACTTTCATTGACGAACGTACTTTGGAAGTCATGAGCGGATCTACATGATGAAATCTAAAAATGTATATTATGTTTTGACGTTGTAAGAGGCAGGTAAACAGTAGAACAACCGCGTAAAAACAGAATTTCTTATTTTATTTTATTCGTGTTTTATGTAATGTTTTATGTCAACATTTATTCAGATTATTTTAGATAGGAAATTTTTATTCAAATTTATTAGATAGGAAATTATATCAAAAATTAAATATCTAAAATTACCTGTTTTAATTAGATGAAAAAATAAAAAAATTCAATTTTTACTTAGAATTCCAGTCATCACTGATGATAATTTTTTAATAATAAGTTTTTTTTATTCTCTAAAAATAAAATTGATAAAACAATCTAGTGCAAGAAAATGATTATGTTTGACGAGACATTTTTCGGACGCATGATGTATTCGTTCTTACAGTGACATATCATTTTTGAACGACGAGCGGTGACTCGTACATAATCAGCATGAACGATGCAATGTTCTTCATATTATGACGTAACTTATCGCATGATGCAATGTCTTTCTCAATTTCATCGAAATTAATCACCGATAAAAATATCGCTCGACTATTGCATTGAGATACAATAACGTTCGGGAATAACAATTAGGGAAGTGCATCATAAGTGCATTGCATCAATCGAACTCTCCTTCGTCTCTGTCGCGGCAACTTCCTTGGTGGAAATCTTTTCATGATGAGAAGATTTGAAGCGGGTATATACCCTTTTAAAATGAGCATATACCCATGGGTCATGGGCATTTTTGGAACTATCTATGAGGAGATTTCCACTAGGGTTTTCTCAGAGAATACGCAATATTCATAAATTAAAATATGATTTCTTTAGTCCTGCATGATCTTGAACATTTTGAAGAATAATATTACAAAATAATTAACACTAATATCAAAATAATATATTAAAAATAATTTTTAATAACAATAGAACAATTTTCTCTTAGAGAAATATCAATATTAGTATATTAATTTAATATCGAATTGTGTACAAATAACTGATATATTGAATATAAAACCGTCGCTTCTTGCGAAATATCGAAACTACATTTGATAATGCTTGCTGTCTGAGAGCCGGATGCAGCTCGTTTTTGATCGATAGAACCAAGGACGACCCGTCCAGGCTCGCACGTTTAGACCATCCTAAATTTGCTTTGCGTAGGGGTCCGTTTGTATTCAACCCCTTCAATATTATTCAACCCTGAAACTTCATTTTTACGGAACTTTATTTTATGTAAGTTACGAAATATTAAAAAATACATTATTTTACAGTCAACAAATCGAAATAAAAAAATTCATATATTAAGGATTACATATATTACACTTATATATTTAAATAACAAATTATTATAATTTTAAATGAGGTGAAGGAATTGAAAAACATGAAAGGGTTAATGTATAACTCCACATACATAAACAGTCACGGAAGAGGAAATAATTACTTCACCAAAGCAGAGAGGATGTAATTGACTTAGTAGACCATAGCGCATATTCATATCCAAATTAAATACTAAAATGGGATATAAATATACAGCGTTTATTCGCGGATAATTCTTGTGTTTCAACCGATGAAATAGATTTCGTTAGAGAACATGAATAATGTAGTAAAGAAGATAAAATATCAGATTAGTGTCGAGGGTATTGTCGGACGTAACAGTGTAATTTATGAATTAAAAGTGAGCAAACATACTGTTCTGATCTGTATGGGCAAATATAAATTTTAAATAACGCAATAGAGAAAAAGGGCTAAGAGTCAATTTTTTCTCTATTGCGTTATTTAAATTTATTGAGCCATATTATTATTATTACATGTTTCAAATATAAATTATTTTAGACAATTATAAATTAGATATCTTGTAAAATTCTATAGAAATATTATAAATAAATTTACTATAATTAAAATAATATATATATATATATATACACACGTATTATAACTTTATGACTAATACAATTATTTATCTCCATTATGACTAATACAATTTTATACAATGTTACGACAAAGTCATATCATAATGCCTGTTTTACAATAAAGTCGCAAGTCGTAAATCGTAAAAAATTGGCTAATCACAGTTGAATATAATCGACAATACAAAAATAATCGACTATGATTGATTGATTTCTTACGGCTTACGGCTTGCGACAATACTGTAGAACAGGCTTAAGGCTCATTCTAGTTGCGGTAGTTAGTTGATGATAAAACTGGGCATTTTACATTTGCCGCGCTTTTCTCAGTCAGGACCTATCTTAACGTGCGTGGGCCCGCTCGCTTCATTCGGCAAACTAACCTACCCGTCTAAGTAATCCATTGTGCTCCTCGTGTTCTCTTTGTACGACCGCTCTCACGGTGAGGGATCAGCGCGAGGGTTAGAGGGACATAACGATGAAAGAGAGAGAGAGGAGCTGGAAAAGATGGACAGAGAGAAAAAGAGAGAAAGAGTGAGTGAGAGGGTGTGAGGATGCGGGAGATAGAGGAAAGAGACGGGATCGAAAACGCAGGAACGAGAAAGAGGAGCCACAAGGCCAACCGAGTTCTAAACGATTCCTGTTGCTTTACGCTTCTGCCGCACTGTGAAAAAATTGACTAACTAGCCTAGTTATATTTACAGCGAAATTGTCGGTAGAAACTTTCTTGATATTTTTCGAATGCAAAGTTCTAATTTATTTTCTTGAACTATATGATGGAACAGACTGAATTTTTAGACACGTTATGGGAAATTGTAAATTCCTTGAAAATCACAAATAACTGCAATTTTAACTGATTCTATTTTTAATATGTATGTATAATATTTTGTATACAGTACTGATATTATTTTACACGAATTCTGACGATCCTTTGAAATAAGGTTGATAATTTGCTTTAAAGGCGTCGACATTCGAATTTTGGAGTTTCGGCATTAAAATCTTCGAAGTTTCGAAAAATCAAAATTATACAATTATTAATTTAATATAACAAATTTATTTTCGCGTAAATAATATACAAAAAATATACATATTTATGAATGTTTCCATTTTTTCTATGCATCTATTTTTGTGTGTCCTACTACATATAAACGCTGAATGGTTTTTTCTTATTACCTTGTATTACCTGAAATCACGCGACCGGTTATACAATTTCATTCTCAAGTAATCCTCATCTTCGAAACGCATTCCGTTTCCGTGCTGATTTTAAAGGCCATCTTCGAGGTAATTACTCCATTCCTTCCTCAATCCCATCGCTTTTTTATAACGATTATTACACTTCGTCATTTTTCTCGCATGTTTGTCTGTCCCGGACAGTTCTGCCAGTGCTTAAATAATTACGTAATATACTAATATTCAAATACCTACATTATGATAAAATTATTCAGAATTGCCTTGATTCAAAATAATAGAACGTGAAAGTCTTAAGCAGTTACTTCGAGAAGCAACAATTCTTCTATTTATTTCTAACAAGCTGAAAAAATAAACCGATGGAGCTCTCATGCATTATCAACTCAGTGGCGTCAGTTTCCATCGTTTTCCCGATATGCCGTTCTTATCAATTCATGTTACATGGTACGTCGCGTGAGTCACGGCTCGTGAAAGGATTTCCGTGGGACTGAGGAGACAAGTCGAGCGGTAACCCAATAGTAATTTATGTACCTAACCGTGCCAACCGCCGTGTCCACGGCATCGGTATTCAGCATCGGCCTGGAATGCGCAACAGGAACCTGTTCTCATTCCCATTCCCATTCTCGTTCCCGGCGCAGCGCTACCCAAATATTTCATTACTTCCCCGTAGAGCCGATGTACTCTGGGCCCTCTTCGTCCTATCTCCCTTCGTTTGTAACATCTCCTTGTCTTTCCCCTGTAGGAATATTGTCAGTGTTATGTCATTCAATAATATATTTTTATTTAATGTATCAATGATTCGACTAAAATATGTGAAACGTTAACCTATGAGAATTAATCAATAATAATAATAAACAACATATAAACCACGACAAAATCACGACAAAATCTCAAGCGAGACACATCTCAAGCAAGATATTTTTTACAAAATGAAATAATTATTGCGATTTCACGAAAAATATATTTTTCGAGAAAAATTAAATATCTACTCATTTTTTTTTAAAGAAACATAAAAGTAATTTTTAAATAAACCAATCGAAAGTGGAGTTGGACGCGTAGAAATGAATGACTACCGGATAAGCTTCTCGCCATTATCAGCCAACGAGATAGGAAACCGCTGACGCTGCACTCCGGATGTACTTTCGGGATCTACCTTCGTCCGCGCGCCGCGCGCGCGCGTGCGAGTGACCTTCATCTCTTAGAATCGTGTCTTATATGAATAATCGACATAGTGAGACTAAAGAACGATGCATAATAGCTGATATTTAATATCGTAGATACGTTTGATCCTGTTTGTCATTCTACACTTACGTTTACATTTGGCCCTGCAGCCATAACATTATTTTTTAGCGATAATTTCAAGATGGTATGTGGTTTTGTATAATTAACAGATTTGACAAATAGCTTTCGCAGATCGTAAAAATTGAATGTTATACGTATGCCGAATATTAATTCGGTACTTAAATTCAAAGATATATATTATATATTATATATGTATGTACAGAGATTTTGATGTTATGTATTTTTGCATATTTTGTGTATTTATATAATTAAAATAGCTTTACATGTGTTTCTTTAATTATAAATTCTGCGAAATCTAATAAGTTCCAAAATTTTCCATTCGAATGTAGTTCATCGAATATCCAAAATCTATCTTTGTAGGTCTTTTTAGATTTTACACCGTGTAAAAAAACTTGAAATCTCGCAGTTTCGTTCTTCAAAAAATACTTCAAAAGATTTGCTCATTCAAAATACGAGGGCAACAAAGAAGATTAAAAAAAAGAAAGAGAGAAAAAAATGAATGAATATATATTAAGTAGAGGTTGCACGGCAATTCTGCTACATCCGGATAACGCGCCGAAATTTGCTGCTAGCTCGCTCTAGTCTAACCCTAACTGGCAAAGAAGAAGAAGAAGAAGAAGTGGGCTCACCTACCTGGCGGCTCCGCTACGCGTTGTAGG
>NW_017257282.1:70935-143998 GCF_001594055.1 Mycetomoellerius zeteki
AAAGAGAGAGGGATGAGGTAGGGTAGAAGGGAGAGACAGCGCGTACTAAGGAGACCTTGAAGGCTGCTGGCCGGGTGCCCAGGTCTAGTGCTGACCCACTATAAAGGCACTTGCCGTCTTGCTCGTACGTCAGGATCACCACCTAGCACCCTCTCCCTCAGGAGAGAGCGCCTGCTAACCTACTACTCTCCTGCCCGCGCTCTCACTTCGTTCACCGCATATACATACACCGGCTCGGTTCGACTACGAAACCCGCTTCCAGACCCGGACCACGCGAGTTTAGAAGCTCTCTGAAACGAGAGCCCCGCGCTCCATCTCGCTCCCATCTTCTCGGCCCTTCCTCGTTCCTTCTTTCACTCGTCGTCTCGTACTCCATGATCCCCTGCGCCTGCTCGCTACCTTCACGATCTCGTTTTCACTCCCTCTTTCTCCTTCTCTCTCTTTCTCTCTCTCCCTCCCTCCCCCCTCTCTCTCCCTCTCTCTCTTTCTTCGTACAATCCTCCGTCCCTCATCCTTCATCCCCTCATGGCCCTTCTCCGAATACCCGTCTGCCCTCTTCACGTCGTTACTACCACGTGTAATTCGCCCCTTCTGTGTAGTGTTTCTTCTTAGTTCCTCTCTTACTCTCTCACTTTGTCTTTCTCTCCTCTTCAGCGTCGATGCTCTCTTCATCTCTCTTTTCCTCGCTTTCTCTCCCTTTTCTGTCGCTCTCTTTCATCTACTCTAACACAACACATGCGTTGAGGAAAGAGAGAAGGAAAAAAGAGAGAAAGAGAGAGAAAGAGGGTGTACACGTTTTGGAGGGAGTAGTACCATCTAGCATAGCAACTGCTGTTTCTGCATTTCTTCGCAGCGCGCCCCATACGAGATGCCGGTATATTTTAAGCGTATAACGGGTGTCCCATAGCCGAAACGAAGCGCCGGAGCTTTCCCGGAAGTTCGTAGGCATTTACGAACCAGTTCAGAGAACTGACGCTCTCATATAATCATTTTTATTATCATTCAAGAAAACTCGTATTTATTACATGCTTCAATTTAATTTGCTTAAATGCCTATATATATATATATATATACAGACCAAGGCATAATATTTTATATTACAGATTTTTGTGCAGCATGTTAATGAACGAGGTAAATGGAAGACATTTATTGCACTTAAGAATTATAAAATTTTAGGATTAGGTAGACTGTATTACATATACATGTATAGTACGTATAAAATTTAATATTAGTGTTCTGTAACTATTACTAAGCAGTTAAGTTGAATAATAAGTTAATATCAGTTACATAACTTTATTTGAAAAAATGTTAAGAAGCTTTACACGACTTTCGCTAAAAAAAAAGCTTTATTAATGATTATTATATATTTTATTTGATCTGTTTTATATTATACAAAATCTCCGATATTCTCTATACAATATTATAAATTCAATTTGAAAACTATTTATATTTAACAATGTGCACCATTTTTAACAGGTATTTCAATATTTGTTAAATGTGACAATTACGTGAACGTAAAACTTTTAATTACGCCGCTCTACTAATTATGCAATTCAAGTACATTACCACATTATCTTCTTCCTCCCGAATGGTACTGAAATTTCCTGCTTCATTTTAGCATTTTAGCATCCATCTGTCTAGTATCATTGTTACCGCGCTATGTGTTATACATATATATTTATATTTATTATATCTGTGCATTGTCATCAGTGCCATCGTGTTTTGTTGTACTGAGGCACTTCTCAAGCCCCACTTTAGTGAGTGTAATGGCAGAGTTAACCCCGCTCGCGCTGGTGCAATCTCGTCCCATCTTTACGGCACGTGAAATCGGGCGTAAAATGCGCGGCGTATTTAACGCGGCATAAGAATCGAATTAAAACCTCGTCAGGACGTACCCCGAACTTTGTACCTCTCTCATTCTCTCGCCACCGAATTGGCTTTCGCATGAAACCTGTTGGCTACGCGGTCGAGCACACTCGTCTATATAGGTACACTTACGAATATTATTACTGACGGGGCAGAGCTCGCGAGGGGAGAGACCTGACACGAGACATACTAAGTAGCCATTTAGATAGCTACTCCTTTCCTCTCGTTCATCTACCGCTCTTTATCCCGTTCTCTCCCACTGTCGAACGAATGACTGTAAAGAAGAGAGACACGCGAGCACGCCATTTTTCTGCTGGCTCGCGCATTCTCCTTATTTCGTTTCATATTCGTATACTTCTAATTCATTCGCAATCTCAAGCCGGCTCCTCCAGCCACGACGTATGCATACTCTCATTGTATTGAGCGTAGCATCTATAGAATCTAAGCGAACGAGTTCACCACTTGACCCACGCCGTTATACCACGAGAAAATCTAGTCTCGAAGAACTTTGTTTAGATGCGAAACATTTAAATTCAAGGAAGAGCATAATTTTTATTCATAGATACAAGTCTCGCGAAATTGATTAGGAGACAATTCATAATTATGTGTACATATATAAAAATCTTGATTATTTAGCTAATAGATAAAAATTTTGATTTTAATAGCAATTAAGTGATGTCTTATACTATAATAATTAATAATATAGTTATACATGATTGACGAGACGACGAGTACTGAGGGTGGTAAACGAAGTAGTAGTTCGATTCTGACAGGCGTTCTCGTTCGATTAAAATTTAAATGGGCACAATCACAAGAGCTGACATCGAAGGCACCTCAACGGATCTGCTTAACGAGCACGTCGAGCGACCGTTCGGCGCGAGAATGATTCGCGAATCTATTCTTCTCGCGATTCGCGCGGCGAGGAACCGGTCATAGGAAATTAGATGGGCTTGACCGGTAAACGACACCTGGCGCGTAGGAAACGTAAGGAAATACTTGTGTGTGCCGTATATACACGCTGCTCTATGATCTTTCTTCTCTCTCTCTCTCTCTCTCTCTCTCCCTCTCTCTCTTTCTCTCCCTCCGCCCTCTCTTTCCTCTCTCTTTTCTAACTATCTTTTCCGTTCTCCTTCTTTCTCGCGAGCTACGAAATGTGTCCGGCAGTTCACATAACCTTTTGATCCTGATTAGAATATGAGTGAGGTGTAGCTGTGGTGATATAGCTTTCGGCTAGGTTAATGCCGGCCGCGATTTTTGCGCCGTTACCGCACACGTGCATACCGGAACCCGGAAGCGACCCGGACCGCGCGAAACCGGTGTGGTGTCCGACCGCGTGTGTTTTTCCATGGGAAAAGTCTCCCATCTCTCCTCGTTTCGTTCGCGGGGTCAGAGGTCGAGGCTCAAACAGGTTGTACACTGACCCATTGATCCAATTCTGCTGTTCGACTTGAGACGCATGAGAAAATCGCAATGAAAATATCTAGTTGTATTTTTATCAAAATTTACGACAGTAGCAGTTGAAAGACTAAAGTTTAATTGAGAACTAATTGTATGCTAATAACAGTAAGAGTTTGTCCAATATCGATACAATTCTTTTGAATTTTTATAATAACATAATTAATGTTATTAATAAAATATATGTTTATATATAATTGATATAAGTAAATGTGCGTTTAATATCAATATTTGTAAATTAACAAATTTAATAAATTTATGACAAAAATATCAATTCGGAAAAGTTATTATCATTTGCACCAAAATGTAAAGGGTATGTAATAAATATCAATTTTCGCTGTTGGACAACTACGGATTATTTACGCCATAACAATGAAATAACCGTTAACTTTCGTCAGCTTCTACTATGTGAATAGATGAAAGGACACCCTTTACAATAACAAGGTCTGGACCGCGAGATTGGTAATCGCTCTATTTACTGGCCGCACCGTTGTGTTATGTTACGTGTCCATGAATTTCGTACGCCTCTTTAAAGACGCACCTAAAAACCAGCTCCTTCGTTTTCGTTGCAGGATACACCTATCTCGGATCCTCGCTCGTTGTAGAACCGTCTGTAGCCAGCGCAGCAAAAAAACGGTAAGTTACGAAAATTTTGTTATTAAATTATGAAAGCATGGCTTTTAGATAGTTTGAGAGAGAGAAAGAGAAAGAGAGAAAGACAATCTTTCTAAATATATAATTTTTATTTAAAAAACTAAGTGTTAATATTTAAATTCAAGATATTTCCGCGATTTCTATACATGGAAACTATTTATCCAAAAAAAAGAAGAAATTTTAATAATTTTATTTATTGATTTATTCTAATTGAGCCACATTAACAATTTTTTTCAAATTTGATTTTTTTCTCAAAGTTTATATATAAACAATTGTACGCACAATTATTTTGACAGTTATAGAATTGTCACAGTTAGTATAATAAATTCTTACGTTTGCAGTGATTGTGATTAATTGTAATAGAAATTCAAAATTCAAACTGCTGAATTAATATTATTTCATTTTTTAAATATTTTATTTGATTGTTGAAAAGAGTCAGGTTCCTTGTAACGAATAGCTGACCGGTGCGGTGACGTGATCATGAAAAATTTTGATTGCGTGTGTCGCACGGCTTAATGTATCATCTTTTAGAAACGCTTGGTAAAATATATCTTGTGTCACATGTTCGCGTTACAGACCCTCAGTCACATTAATAAAGTCGTTGCAAAAAGCGTTGCCGCTGCACTGTAACCTTAACTGATCGCCGTAAATTTGCGGCACGGGCCGTGATCTCATCGCGATTTTTTATTTATTAAAACTACGATCGACATCGAAATTTATCAAAATTATTCAGCCATTATTTTTAGCGACTACCGGGCGTTCTTACTAATACGCAGACCAATCGCGTACATATTTCATACTTATTTAATTTCTCTCTTATCCTCGCTCTTTATCTCTCCTTCTTTCTCTTTCTCTCGTTCTACACTGCGTTCGCGAGTGCGGGACTTCAAAAGGTTCGTTAACCCGGTTGCACGCAAGCGATCGCAGGAGAGATCGGGCCGCGCGTAATACCGCGCGTAACAAGGTGCGTAATTGGCCGCACGCGAGTAAATGCGCGCGTGCGCGCATGTACAAGAGTTTGAACTCGTGCTCGAACGTGCTCGGGCAAAAATCGCCGTGGATTAAATCGCATCGTCACAGTGGAACTCATTCCGCGCCTGCTTTCCGAACTCGCGCGTTCCGAAATTTATAGAGGGATTTATGTACCCGATTCTCTTTATTTAGCTTGTTGGAGCTGATTAGTAAAAACAGAAAGGACATCCGTTTGTTAGATTCATCCTGTTTGCTCTATATGCAATATTATCCTACTTATTCTCTTTTTCTGGAGTTTGTTGAAGTTAATTAGTAGAACGGGAAAGGGGGGGACAATCGTTTGTTGAATTTATCCCATTTGTTAAGGTGCAAGATTGGATTAATATCACTTGTTTTCTTTTAAATGTACTCTTTTAATAGTTCGTGTCAGTTGACTGTAATTAAAAAAATGACCTTGAAGAAAGTATAAAAATTCATTATCACGATTGTATAATGTTTAGGAATTTATTTTCAGTTTTTTATATAATCTGTAAAAGAGTATCGTATTCTTTATTAAAATGTAATTTGAAAATATTCATGTTAAACACACGCGATTAAAATATTTTTTGTTACGCCACATGCTAAACCAGTTAAACCTTGACCAGTAAAATCTTTCTGTAAGAGATTGTACGAATCATCGTATCCGTTTTACTTTAAATCTACGATTCTTATCGTGTCAACTTAGATGTAGATAAGACGTTAAATCGTGTTTATTGCGGATTGTCATAAATCATCGAGACATATCAGAATGAGTATCAGAATACGTATTAAATGTGTGAGTAATATCACTTTGAGTAGAGATGGAAGATGCGGTTTAGTACCGTCAGCATGCGTTTGGTCCGCAATCCTCTGCAGTGGTTTGCGAAAATTAATCTTGCTAAAGAAATGATCCAAGAAAGATTTTATCGGACTTGTGCCCGTTTCCACCAATGTAGATTAATTTTAATCTCGGTTTAACTTACTGTTTATCTTTTTCTAATTCTAAAATTAGAAAAAGATAAAGAATAAATTCAACTGAGATTAAAGTTAATCTTACATTGATAGAACCGGGTATTAATTATTGAGTTAACTATTTGGACAGTTACATTAGTGCCGTAGCATTGCTCTAAACTGTTGATAGCGTTGTGTGTTGTGTTATCGTGCATGAAATATACTCAGAATACTATTTACACTGTCCACTATTCTCTTCACATGCTCACGTGTACACGGATCGATGGTACGTATCTACATTATAAATAGCAGCACAGTTTCAACGTATGTTGACGATAACGAAGCGCCAAGAGCCATGATACCATCATCAATTCGATATCATAAAGCGGTCGGCACTTTCGTCTACTATAAATTATGAATTTTCATACCTCGCACGATAGATTGCTTATTCGACAAGTCAGTGATAATCAGATATAACTCGTTATTTATCACCGAATACATCATGCATTGTTATTAACGTAAATAACATAATAAATATCCTCTAATAAATCTATATTAAAAGACAAAGCTCTTCATTATTGTGATATATAATAATAACAATCGATATTGTCATAATTTATTTCTGCTCTTTTAAGTATTAAAAAGATATTGAAGCAATGAGAAAGCTACAATACTTCGTCCGTTTTTATCGTATTGCGCAAGCCAATTAATGTGTAATACTCAATTTCTCAAACATTTTCAAAATTTTTTGGCCGTACAAGAAATAGTTCACAAAAAAAATCTAGGTCGTACTTTTTTCAATAAACAAAAGAATCAATCTAAATACTCAATGCGACGCGTTTTTGCCCTGTTTGGGAGCCTCTACACAACACCGCGGAGGCAGTGTTCTCTTTCTCAACGATGAGGCAAGCAATTCGAAAAAAAATGTAGCACCTGCCACTTCTGCTCGCGAGCTACGAGCCGAGAGAACTCAGACTGTTCGCTCGCTCGCTCGTGCCACAACTGCAATCTGTTATTTCACCATCCCCCGGACTCGTGCGCTCGCTTTCCGTTTCTCATTCTATCCTTTCATCCCTTACGCACCGATATCGGCCACCGCCACCTTCTCTTTTTCTTTCTGCGCCAGTAAGTAGCTTAGAACAGCCTTATCGATGTCTCGGGAACGTGCCACCGCATAAACGGAGAATTTGTCATTCAACCAAATTAATTCTCGACCAAAGAGATAACACTAATTAAAAAACGTTTTAATAAACATATGATTATTTTGTCTGTTTTATCGAATACAGCAGATAACGTACGTGGTAGAGATACAGCTTTCCTGATATATATATTAAAAATACACATTGACTTACTAATAAATTTCAAAAAACGTTTGTTTCCTATTTTTTTATTTTTTTTTAATCTAAAGGAAATGGAAAAAATGTATATATATATATATACATATTACAATAGTTTATTACGATTTTAGAAAATGTGTTAATTAAATAAGATAAAAATTTACCTTGAGATATATTAGATTCTAATATAGAATTTCTTAATTAAACTTTCAAAGTAGCATTTTTATAATTCAAGAAGAAAAGCGTAAAGCCTTTTGTTTCAAATTATTAAGAAATTAGAGATTCACACAAATAAACATGATGAAAACTCAATTATCTCGAAATACGATTGCACTCTATCTTTTTTATTTGCTTACCCGTTTGAATGATCCTTTTAAGTAACAATCATAAATATATATACGAGTATAAATTAAATTCTAGTATTGCTATTATAATACTGCTCGAATTTTAATATGAAAAGCCCAGATAACACAACGATCTTCGCACGATCTTTTCGCGATCGTTATTACTACACGCCGTGGGAGATCGTTATTCAAGGATGGACGAACGGATGCCCGGCGAGAGAAGAGTAGAAGTTTATTATATACTCTATAGAAAGGGACGGAGACAGGGAAACGGGTATCACTTCCGAGTTGTCTTCTGCAATAGGTCGTGGCTTCCAGCGGCGAGCTCGCTCGCCGTTTTTTGATGTTTAGGAGCCGATGCATGGCTAAACATTCATTTCCATATAAGCCGATATGTTTCAAATGTAAAGCGACGTTCGCGCACACCGGAGAGGTGGAAAAAGAAAGGACGAGGTGGATGAACGAGGGATGGAGGGAGGGTTAGAGGGGGTGAAAAGGAGAGAGGAGGAAGAAGCGTGGAAGCGGCGAACTGGTACGAGCGGAAACTAGTTTAAGCCCGCGGGTTGTCTCTCAACCCTCGGTCGAGCCTTCGACAATGCCCTCCATGGGATCCACCGTGCTCCCAATTCCGTCCACTTTAACTGCCTCTGCCCCGCTGTCGATGCTCGCTCTCTCTCTTTCTCTCCTTTACGCCCGTAAGTAGCCCCCGCGAGTGTGAGAACCGACCGGAAAATGCCTAACCCCGAGAACGTGTATAAACCTAGCCTTTGGTTTGCTTTTAATTTCTTTGCGTATAAATTTAACTAAAAACGATTTTTAAAATGTTAACAAATTACTTGCATTCAAAAAATTTGATTTAATACTTATAATGAGTTAGAGAAACGATTAGATGACAATAGAAAATTATATATTATGATGATAAATAAGTCTTAATAAAAATGTGGTCATATTTATTTGAGGGATACTTTAGATGTTTTTTATCGAAGTTTATTATGAGCTTTAAAATTATTTATGAACTTTATATATCACCATGATTCTTTTTTCCATGATTTTGACTTTGTGTGACGTTAAAGTTTTAGATTTAAATGTCATATTTACAAAAATATTATAGTATCCAGTCGATTGATGAGAGCTTGGATTGTTGTAACAAAATTAAAGAATTTTTACTGTCAGCAAAATTTTCTTCCATTATACTAGTATATCGAACATATTAATTTATTCAGAAGATGATTCTTTTGATTAATATACCTGCTTGCGATATAATTTGAAAACAGCAACACACGTTTCCTTTCCTCTTATTCTTCGAGCCTTAAAGAGTCCCGAAATTTGTGTGTTCACTCAAGAAAGTTCTCAGAAACGTATGTCGCCGAACGCATTTGCGGCCTGTTGACACGTACACATTGTTGACAACCGCACGTTACGATTCTCCAGTTCGGCACGTGGAATCATTCGCAGGTATCATTTGCCGCATATGTCGGACGAAAGTGTAACCGCAAAGACTCACCTCCGTGCATTGGCCGCGAGAAAGCACGTTTCACTTTGCGGTGCATCTGTGCACGTGCAATACGCATCATTTCTGTCTTTGCGTGCGATACTCATTCACCGCACCAGACAGGGGCCGGTCGGAATTACGTACGAGTCGACAGCTTGAAAACATGTAACGAAATTATTAGTCAACACCGGAGAGAGACAGGCTTATTCTGTTTCTTTACAGTTCCCTCGCTTATTAAAATTGTATTAATTTTGTTATTCCATTTTTTAAATAACTTTTATAAAAAAATAGGTTATTCAATTAATCTTCAACGATAAAATTATATACAATATGAATGAAAAAAGTCTGAATAATTTCCTTGCTTGGAATAATTGTAGACCAAGCAAAAAGATAGAGTTATTTCTATTCTGTAAGAGTTACTTAAGTATTACACAAAACAGAATTCTTATCAGAGTATATTACTCTTATTTGCAAAGTTATTTCAGAAAAGTGAGATATTTTTCACTCCCCTCTCTCTTCTGCTGCATATGCCATATTACTAAGGAAAGGGACGCAACTGTCCCCCTCCGATTTTAATGAGCTTTTAATATGTTATTCTCCAGAAAAAAGTAAGCGACACGTATTTTTTTATACGTGCCCATACGCACTTTTAGGTGGAAAATTTTTTTCTATCTCTTACAGTTCTGGCGATATTCGCTTCGAAAGAGAAAAACCGATTTTCTTCTAAAGGGTGTTTCACCCCCTTAGTCATATCTTTCAAATATATTGAACGGTGATGTGTTTTAAAATTAGGCTAAATAATTTTTTAAATTTCTGAGGATGGTGCTGTGTCATTGTTTTGGCAGATCTGATTGATTAACGAAATAACATAAAAAAGTAACATTAGTTTACACAATAACATGTTTTGTGATATATCTTCATTTAATGTTAATCAATTCCGTGTGTGTTGACATTTCATCTCGGACGACAAGTGCACTACTCGTTGACCCCAGGAAACATTGCATCTAACGCTTTTAAAAGAGTCATTCGAGCATATACCGGTCGTCAACATGACCAAAAGCATGTGAACGCCGCTTGCATTTCCGCATAACTTCGCACGCGTGCGTACGAATGCACTTTTCTCATTTACATGACAAGGCCGCTGCACCTCGCGGCGTATGAGGTCGACGCAGGTTGCACAATATGTATACATACACCAGGGGGGGGGGGGGAAAAGGGGGAGGGGGGGGGATAAAAGGGGTAGCAGGCCCCCCTGCAGTCGGTGCAGTCCGGTAAACAGTCCAAATGCACTTTGCACGATGCACCCCGGGCACTCGAGGCAATGCACGTCATTCGGCAAGCGAACTCTCCACCTCCTGCCATAAATTCGACTGCGAACACGTTCGCGAAATAAAAAGAGAGACGGGGGGCAGCACGTCGTCCTGAGGCGCATCTCTCGCCCTCTTTACGGTGCATCTCGGTCGGTTTCTCTTGTTCTTTTTATCCTTCCACCCTTTTCTGTCTCTCTCTCTTTCTCTCTTTCTTTCTCCCTCTTCAGTCTTCCTCACGTGAATCGTTGCACTCGGCGCGTGCCGATCTCGTGCCCTCTTCGCCTGCTGTATCCCCTCCTTCACCATGCATTTAATTCCATCGCTTCTCTCGTCCTTCTCCACCCCTTTCTTCGACCCACCCCAACTCCTCACTGGCCGGCTCCGAGCGACTAAAGTGCATCCTGCATGCACTTGTTGCGCTGATGCACACAGCCGGCTCTATTACCAATCTTTCTTTTTTTGCCAAGTGCAAGTTTCTCAACTGCTTTGGTGCTTCTAATTTCACCGCTCCCCGTTATTTTTCTTCGTGCAGTTTTTAATTATTTTAGCAATACGTCTTCATTTATCTCTGCTTTTATCTTTAAGGCCTTTACATCACAAATACATCTCAAAATTGTTCCTTTTTTTAATATCATCTATTGTACGGCAAGCAAGGAAAAAGAAATTTTTATTAATAACGTGCTTTATTGTGTTCATCGATGTACATATATTTTTGTTTGTCGATTATGTTATGTAATCAGAAAGAAGAAAAAAGATTTTTGATTAATAATCAAAATGTTATAAACATCTTCTATTTAATTTTTAATGTAACTAAAAAAAAGAAATACAGTGGCTCAGTATTATTTATAAATATAATATATAATTTTAAATTAACCGACGCGATCTCTTAGCGAATATAATATTTCTGAAGAGATGGAAATCACGGTTTAGAAGCAACAATGTTACACCATCGAAAGTTTCACTTTATAGATTTATCTTCCTTCTTTCATAAAAGAAGATCATTTTTTCTTCTCTCTCTCTCTTCAGCTTGCCTTCCTTCTCAAATTCACGCAAGGAGCAATGGCGGCGTCTTGTCACGATAAAGCGAAAGTAAAACGATACGCACGGTCCCGCCCGGTAGGATCTCTTCTTCCGACGTGTTTGTTCAAGGTATATCTTTCTACGAGCCTCGAGGGACGACGTCCGGATGAGAGGAGGAGCTCTCTCGATATGCGAGGGCCCGTACGTGCAGCTGCGTCCACACGCACGCCGTTAGCACGCGCTTATCTCGTTGCGCTTTCATAAGCAAGGCATCGTCCGCGACGCTTAACCAATCGCCTATTATGCACGTAATTAATCAGAATCGTAATTCAAATTGACGACTCGTGAAAAATACATATGCAAACGCGACACTCAATTTATAATAATGAAAGTAAAATGTACATTTTACTTTCATTATTATAAATTGAGTGTCGCGTTTGCATATACATTTTTCACAACTATGAATAAATGTCACTTTTATGTCAAATGTTATTGTGTTGAATAACAAATATATCCGACAAACGTTAATATTTTAAATTGTTAAAATATAAACTTTTAATTGTGAAATTTTATTTATTTAATTTTATTAACGTTCACTTCTACATAATTAAGAGCAACATCTAAATACTGACTACGTCATCTAATTTTAATGAAAATTTTTTTTCAAAAACATACAAACTTCGTCATACTCGAGATAATACACGGAAAGAAAATACATACGTTTGAGAGCGCCCATAAGCAGTCAAAGTTAGATGTTATGAATATAATATATATTTTTAATTGTTTTTAATTTTTAATTATCTCAGATGTGACTGTGCGCCGAAACATTCGGGCATTAACCACAATCGATCTGAGACGCTAATAATATAAATATGATTAGCCGAAACATTCGGACATTCCTATATATGAAAATAATCCCCCCTAAATTAATTCAGTAAAGAATAATCATAATTAAAATCATAATTAATAATCATAATTAAAAATTTTTTTTAATTAAGAATATATATTATGTTCCTAACATCTAACTTTGACCGCTTATTGGCGCTCTCAAACATATGTATGTTGTACATTTACACAGTCGGATCTTAATTCTTATTTAACGGAAACTTTGACTGAAGTATTTATCTAAAAATTTGCTACAGATTTGAAAAATTAGAAAAATAAAAAAAATAAGAAAAATAGAAAAAAATATGTATTTATGGAAAATTCTATTTGACTATCAAACTAATTACATGTAAAGACGTTCAAATTGATTACTAGAATATCAAACTTTTTGTAATATTATGGTCATATGGGCTTGAACCTTCTACATAATTATTTTAATTGTCCAACAATTATTTTGATGATCTAACAAAATTATTTTCAAATCTATATGAAGCCAAATTTTTTATTATAGATATTTCATAGATATTTCAAAAGCAAAACCGTTCTTTCCATGAAATCATAAAATATAAGATAAGATGTATGCACCCGACGTGGAAACACCTTTAAACTTTATGTATGTAATACTGGCAGTTTCGATCTGAATTATCGATTGGATGCTTCAGGGTACAACGCAATTTGCGCTCTTAAGTAATACGCGATCGGCGAAAATGCGATTATTGTTATCGAGATCACAGGTAGGCGTGAAGCGAGGTCTCATCGTTTAATGATTCTTTCGCCTAACGAACTTGGCGCAGACGAGGTTGCGATTTTCCATTATTAGGCGGATTAAAATGTAAACGATGTGCACCGCGAAACTTTGTGCAAATCTTTATAAAAAGAATTTGGTCAGTTTGCCACAAAATTTAATTTAATAATTTCAGCGAATTAAAATTGCATAAAAGCAAAATTTCATGATTTTATTAAATTGAATTACACAAAAATTTTATATATTATCAAATATTTAAATTAAAATATTCTGATAATATTTTATGTAATACAAATATTATTCATAAATCATTATCAGAAAGTTTTATAATATTTAATACAGTCAAATATATTTTACATATTTTTTTTCAATCTTTTACATCTTTCTCAAGTTTAATAAGTAAAAAGCTGCACACGTGCCTCAGTTCGATGGCCGTCTTATGCGATAAATCCCTTTTGTTTGGAAATGCGATGATGACCACGCGTATCCCCTTCATTAATAATTAATAACAGCGCGAGCGTGCGCTCCGGGAAGAAGGAGAAGGTAGAACTTTAGATAACGGTGAAAAATCTTAATTACAGATTCGCTGCGTTGCATAATGCTTCGTCGTGACGTCGGCCGTTTTTTTCTCTCTCGTCTTGTCCCGCCGAGAAGAAGCGGAGGCGGTTACCCCGCTTATCGATCTCTTATCGAGATCCCGGATCGAGCCTCGTGTCCGGTCACGGGTGGACGCCGGATTTCATGGATACGCGTGGTACGCGCGATCCGCAGGTGTAAAAGGGCCCCGTTGTTAATTATTCCGAAATGAAGGTACGCTGACGTGCAATAATCGTCACGCGTCTCTCTCCTCCTTCTTCTTTATTCCCCGGATTTATGCTGCCCTTTGTAGCCGGTTGAGTACTTTTACGGACTCCGTTCATTTCGCCTTAACACGATCGTAAAATCGTCTAAAAAGCGATCCGCGATTTCTCAAATCCAGCTGCTCACGAGAAACACTCTCTTTAAGTTCGGGATCATTGCAGCGCAGGACGATTTCGTTTGTGATTTGGTTTGATATTATTACAGAGATCAAATACACCTCTTTTGACGCTTGCAAGTTTATTATACGTTTAAGTACAGAATTCACCAAAAAAATATTTCAAGAATTCACTTTAAATGTTCTTAGACTCCTCAAATCTGTACTGCTTTATATATTTTTAGTATTCCTAGTCATAAGAAATTTTTAATTAAGATTAAAATTACAATTATTTTATTTCTAAACTAATTTAATCAATGAACAATTAAATTTGCAAATTACACTTGCCTGCGATTTATATTTTTGGGCTTTTATGATATAACAATTTGAAAATAGCTCTTTTTCCATGTAGTACATAAAAAAGGCATTTTATTTCTTCTTAATGCTGCATTATGTGGAAATTAAATGGTTTTATATATATATATATATATATATATACACGTAATACTGTATTTATATTTTTATTATCTATACTGTACTTCGGATCATACTAAATAAAAAAATGATATGAAATTGACAAAATACTATATAGCTATTTTCAATTTGCTATACTTTTAAAATAAAAAAGAATTTCGAAAAACAATTGCTGCCGGTGTCATAAAAGCTCTCAAAATTGTTATTTTTTGCTTTCTAACGCTATTTTTTTTTAAATTGTGACGTGATAGCTAAATTTGAAAAACGGATTTGTATTCGACAGATGATAATACATTAAAAATAATTAAAATTGTTAAAACAATTTTTTGCGAACTAGTGTTATTATATCATTTTGCGAATACTGATGATTAGTCACAAATGAATGGAAAAATCATTAATTCCTCAGATATTTCTCATTCATATATGTATTAAGAATTGTCCAGTTTGGTCTTTATTAGTAGCATTAAGAAATTAAAGATCGAAAAACGCGCACTTTAACGTCTATAAAATCGAAGTACCTGAATCTTAATATAGACACAACTGCATTCACAAAAAAACGCATATCCTGCAGCGCTCTACAGTTCCGGTCATTAATACTCGTACTCGCGCGACGGAAAGTGAAAACACAGCCCCACAGGCCGCGAACAGGTTCCCTGGCGAATTGAAATTCCACACGGCGGCCGCGCCCGTAATACTCGTGCGCGCGACGAGGGTGATTTTTAACGGTGATGCCTCTTAATTACCGTGACCTGCGTAAAAGAAGAACGCCGTGGAGAAGCCGGGCCCCCAGAATATGCACGGATCACGGAAGACGTCGACGACGACGACAACGACGACGACGACGACGACGACGACGACGACGACGACGACGACGGTGACGACGTCGACGTCGACGTTGCACCTGGCCGAACGACCAGGCCAGATGCGTATCTCAAACGATGCGGTTATTATTAATTCTCTCCGTTTTTTTTTTCTTTTTCTATCCCTTCTCTCTTCGTCGCCACCACTACTATCACTCCCACCTCCACCGCCGCCACCATCAAATATACCGCAATTAATATGCACGTCGCGAGAGGCGGTTAATGGGCTGAAGAAGCGAGCGAGGTTTTTTCCCTATCGCGAAACTCAGCGTGACTCGGCGAACTCTGTCCTCACGACTCGCCAGCTTGATGTTTATTTAGGTAAATTATATCGGCTGCGTGTTACGCATTTTCTGACGCATATCTCGTAACGTCGAGGGAAGAAGAAAAATGGCTTATAGCCTGGTAAATGTATCAGTTAACTATTTTAGTAATGTATATAAAATCATTTATATAAAATAATTAAAATTTGATAATTTTGTAAAAAATTTTTTAATTAAGAATGCAATATTTATCTCGCAGTATTTATACGTGAACATTTATTATTTTTCCGTGCGTGTACAAGCAATAAGAAAAAAACTGAAAAAAATAGCACGAAAAACACGATTATCCTCATCCTTCTCATCCCGACTCCTAATCCCTCAGGTCCTTACATCCCTGCGTATCCTATAGAATGTCTTTTCCTGCTTGCAGGGGTAGCGGCACCGCCCTACCAGAATCTCCGGTCGGCCAGGTCGGCAACAGATGGAGGTGAGTGATTTTTCTACCCTCTCTCCAGCTCGACTTATCTTCCTTATTCCATCTCTTTGCCTCTCCTATCCTTTCGTATGCGAAAAGAATACGAAAATAATCCAATATAGTGACAACAGCGGTTATATAATTTGAAGCATTAATTAATGTATAACTTTCTCTCTCAATCAAAGATATCACATATATGCATACAGATATGTAAACAGATATGTAAATAGAAAGTAAAAAGGAACATAATTTGTTAAATGGTATTTTAAGAAAATAATAACTTTTGAGCTAAAAATGAGAGGAACTTTTTCAATTTTGGAAAATTGTTATAACTTCACAAATTTCAGAATACAAATAAACAAAAAAACTATATTTTGTATTTAAGTTTAAATAAATATTTTATTAGTATTAATATTAGATTAATTGGAAGATTATCTAGAAAAATATTTTTAGTTAAAGGTAAAAGAATTGAGAATATTTGAGAATATTTCAAATATATAGCATCCATTTGAAAATTTTCACTATGAGAATAAAATAATAATATTAAATTATGATAACATTCCGAAGAAATTTTGAACCTATTTAAGTTGTAGATGCTGTTAGAGAAAATTCCGAAGAATGTATAAAGACTAAATTTTAGAAGTTCGCTAGAATAGGCCGAGTGAAAAGAATGCTTTTGAAAGTTATAGCCTTCGACTACCCGGTGCGAAAATTTTCCAAGGATGCGTAGTCGCTATTGATTCCGGAGGCTGTTCCGCCCTTACGCACCCTCGCGGTCTTTCTCTTCCCTGCTTCCAAGCACGTCGCTCGTTGCCTTTTCCTCAGCTCCTCCCTCAGCATATTTCTCCTTCGTCCCTCTATCACTATCTTCTTCCATCTCCCGCGCTTGTCTCTTCCCCTCATCTCCGAAATATCCCAGTTGCTTCTCCTTGCCGTGCTTACACCAATCCACGAAGGGGTTAGAACTATCCCTAGCTTATAGCTGCTTCCGCGTTCGTTCCACTGATGAAACTTTATTCGATATCATGAAATCACGCGAAAACCGCATGTAATCATCGGAAATCCAATCGTCGATGTCGAGTAGATTAATTAATTCATTCAGGGTAAAAGTAAGACTGTATCTAAAATTTAGAATCGCGTGTTTTTGCTGTATGATATATAAAACAAATATATTTTGCGTATCTAATATTTATATCAAATATTTAACATTTTAATATTTTCTAAAAATCACTCCTTCACTCCTTTGCCACAGTCAACGTTTGATATTTCTACAACACATATTTTTTACTTGTTGAAAAGAATAAACTTAAAAGGAGAATTTACGACAAAGAAAGAAATAAATCTTATACAAAAGATAGAAAAATTTCAAAAATTTAGAACTCTTCTCTACGTATTGCAAAAATTATTTGCATTGATAAAAAAGATTGAGATATAGGAAATGAAATAGAGGAAAAAAAACGATGAATATAATTATGACAAATGTATTTAATACATTGAGAAAAATGATCTGGTTGGAAATAATTCTGGTGGAAAATGGACGAATCAGAATTTTCTGGTTAAATCTACTAGAATTCTAGTTGAAATAACTAGAATTCTGATTGAGAGATATAATTATTCTGGTAAATATAAGAATTCTAGTAGATTTTACCAAAAATACTGTATCAACCAGAATTTCAGTTATCTCAACTAGAATTCTAATAAATTGTACCAGAAAATTCTGATTTGCTCATTTTCAACTAGAAATTTTTTTTCAGTGTAGTATAACATTGTGGTACACTTTAATTAGAGCTTATAATATCGGTTAAAATTTACAGAGCAATTAAACGTGCTCAGAAAATACAAAAAATTGCGTGAGATGAGCATGTGCATTTTCTTAGACCTTTAGAAATTTTTAGTCATCGCACATACAAAAAAAGTCTTGATATTTACGTTCAAAAAACGACGAAATATCTACGATTTCAATAGTATTTACGTTCAGCAGAAAAAGCTTTGCAACTTTTATAAGATTTTTTAATATGATTACTGAAAAATTCTTTAATATGATTAGTTTTATACATTTTTAGATCCAATGAGAACTAAGGACAAGAATCAAATATTAAAAAAATCTTACAATATATTGAAAAAAATATTGTGTAAATTACATGATTGTAAAATTACCTAAATTACATAAACATTTAGGTGATTTTACAATCATATTTAAGTAAATATTACATTATAATGCTGGGTTGGAAAAAACCCAGCATAACCATGTAATTTTACACAATATTTTTTTCAGTATAGTTGTAAAGTTCCTTTTTTCTTTGCTAAACGCAATTAAAGAGCAACTGCTCTTGGTAATTGCGTGCTTTGAGAAGTTTCTCTTCGGAGAATTCAAAGAAGATAGGTGAACGAGTTTAAGTGAGGAACTATGCGCGCGCACAGAATGCTTCCCTTTCATTTACATCCGCCGGACGATCGACCTTGAACAGTCTTGTCGAAATCGAAGAGTCCTGTTGAAGGCCAACCCGAAATCCATTAATTTTTATGCGCCCGGAAACCATTTGCCGATCCCACGCGCACTTGGGCCGCACGCTTCACTGATAGCGGTATTTACGAGCCATGCAACTATTAATTATCTTTAAACGTTACCTGAACCTATCCCAACCCCATTCCAATTACCATCAGAAACAAAGGAGCCGATATGCACTTCGGTAATAAAAAGAATTTTATTTATCACTCACACTTCTCAATTCCTCTTTACTTAACATTTTCATATAATTAACAACATATTATAAATATCAATTATAGTTATCTTTACGTATATAATATATTGTATACAATATCGAAACATTCTAAGCCAGGGCGAAAGACTTCGTGACGCGTGGCTGCAAATTCTGAAGTGAGGCTAAAACAGGAAGAAATCGCAAACGGCGGAAGACGCTTGTTTTCTGGGGAGCCATCGTGGATTCACGCTCGACCGAGGGGATAATCGATTGGCCATTCAGCGGAATTAGTTGATTGAGACAAGGTGGTCGATATACGTTGTGGCTCATGGTACAGAAACCCGCGTCAACACGTAGTACAGAGACTTATGAACAAGGGTGACACAAAGGATGTTAAAAAAAAGTGTCTTCTCTGTTTCCCTTCTCCTTTGTCTCTCCCTTTTCCTTCTTTAAACTTGCTTCAAGTCAAGTCGATTCGTTTTTCCCCGAGAAACATATCGTTGTGGCGTATTATTAGCCGTTATTTTATTGTTGGATTTATCGTATTGTTTGAACACGTAAACGCAATTTAGAAGATGAGAGATCATTAAGAGAAGCACTTTCAAGTAATCAATGTTATCGTTTTTCACTATCTCGTAATCAATCACATCTTCTCCGTAATTAACATTACTGCAAGTATTAGCGAAAGTTTCAAAAACTTTGCTCACCGATCTCCAGATGCGCCGCACCGTGAATGATAAATTTTACTTCAAGGACAACACCCTCGTCATTGGCGAAGATAATGACCGGCGGATCGTAGAAACGACAGCAGTACCCGTCGACTTGCACCCATATACCTGCGGGCGCTCACAAAAGAGAGAACGAGTCCTTCCTTTTCTCTACCTGGACGAACAAAGAGACTCCGTAACGGAATCAACCCTCGGCGAACCGATAATCCGACAGGCAGTCGCATGTTCGGCCGATTTTCGCAAACCCGACCTACGGATTTGTCTATAGTTGCCGCTAACAGCAATTTCGGCATTAATGAATCGAACATCTATTTCGTGAAACAATGGGTGACAGTACTTCAAGTCACTCGGTGGAGTTACGCGACGCAACGACCCCCGGCAGGAGGTCGCAAGTTGATCGGCGAAGGGCACTTCAACAGTCGACGATCAAAGAGCGTGATATTGCGTTCCCCGCGAGATTCGACAAATCGAAATTCAGATTGCCATTGTGCGATGGAAAGGGAAGAGTTTGGATAACACGCACAAGAAAACGAGTTAGACAAAACAGCGTAGAGACAACTTGATCCTCGAAAGTTCCAATCAGCACTGAGAAGTTGATGACTTATAGCGTTTTTCACTGACAGAGCTGGTGCACACTCAATGCACTTTAAAGCCGTACACAAATCGACGTACAAAAATGTACGTTTAATAAAAATATAGAAACGAATTAAAAAAACCGAATTAAAAAACCGATCCTCAATACATTTTATTGTGGTATTTGATAAAATATACATTGGGTATTTTATTAATTGAGATATCTCACTTTTACATTCAGATTAGGTTAGTGTACAACAGCTTTAATATGCCCCTGGAAAAGTTTTACGAAAAACTATAT
Organism: Mycetomoellerius zeteki; assembly: GCF_001594055.1. Taxonomy (NCBI): domain Eukaryota; kingdom Metazoa; phylum Arthropoda; class Insecta; order Hymenoptera; family Formicidae; genus Mycetomoellerius; species Mycetomoellerius zeteki. The sequence continues at coordinate 91,316 of NW_017257282.1, forward strand.
AGATTGAGACAAGATCTTGGAAATTATTAGTTTTTCATAGATATATTCACAGTGGGACGTAGAGCGACGTTGTTTCTTTGAAAAATCTAGAAAATCCTCTGCCCTCAAACAACGCCACTCTACGTCTCACTATGAATTATATATCTACGAAAAATTAAGAATTTCTAAAATTTGTCTCAATCTATGGTTTTATAGTTTTTCTGTACTTTTTCGTTAAAATTTTTTTCCGCCAGGGGCACTAAGTGCTCACCAGTTCTGCCAATTAAAAACGCTATTAAATTTCGGTATACATCAGTTAGGAAAACTTTCGAAAATGACATTTATAATGACAGCAATACATATTGATTTTAGTCTTCTTAAATTCTTATACATATATATAAATACAAAGAAATTGTACAAGGACTCTCGGTAATGTAAAAAGTATAAGAATATAATAATTGACAGTAAGAATACAGCACGATAAATGATGAGCAAATTATATATAATTTAAATGATCAAATGATCGTTTTAATTACGTATTATTTTAAATTTAATTAAATAACTATAATTTGCGCACATCATTTGTGTTACACTCTTTTGCATATTCCAAAAAGTTTCAAAAGAAAAACACACCAAAACTAAGTATATTTACACTCGAATTCTCTTAAGGACAGATTATTCTTGAAAAAAGAAACTTTAATGAGTTTTCAACATTAAGTCTTTTTACCTAAGTTTTAAGTCTTAAAAGCAATCATAGACGATTATTCTCACATCCAGCTGTGATTGATCAATTTCTTATATGGATTAAGACTTAAAACTTAGGTATCGTCTTATTGTAGAAAATCCTTATTGTAATAATCCACTGGAAATCATTTGTGATTTTATATTAAAAAAAATTTATTGTATCAATTTTATCAATACCTTTTTTTAGAATATGAGATTGTATTTTGATAGGTAGTTGTGTGTGTCAAGCCTCTCAGAATTAATTCTCAATAGCGAAACGAATGCAGATCACGCGTAATAATCGTTAATATTTTATTACAGTAATAACTTGAGAGTTAATATTTTATTCCTCAACACAATAGCACAACAGTGTATCCCAATCTTAGTACTCATCAACGTCCACAGAGCGGCGCCTCCACTCGCGGTCAATGACGCGCGTCTTCTGCTATCTACGCACTATCCGGCATGACGCGTATCGACCCCGATTACTCCGGCAACATCTCACCTTGAGTCGTCGCCGGCAAATACGATCGACTCATCCCACTCGTTCGTACAAAGAAATACACGCGAAATACATCGGATTGTCGTGCACGCTAATAGATTTCGAATTAATTCGTCTGAGAGATTCAATGGATGAACAGAATAATTCGATAATTAATTTAACAACAAATTACATCTTCCCTGTTCGTTAATTACAAACGATCGGAAAACTCGCGTGAATATAAAGGAAAGAGATGACGAAAGGATCCCCGCGCTTTTCCGAGAGAGAGAGAGAGAGAGAGAGTGAGAGAGAGAGAGAGAGAGAGAGAGAGAGAGAGAGAGAGAGAACCATTAGCGTGGAGGCGATAGTGTACATACTTCCCTCACGCACGCGTCGTAAACCGCCTCCTCAACGAACGGAGCGCCTCCGTGGTGGGGTACACCCGGCACATAAAGGGGAAGCTACGCCACTTGGTGGGGTACCATTGTGATATCAAGTGGGGGTAGATTGGGCGCGGCTTACAGCGGGACCGCGCAGCGCGTGTTATAAAAATATAATATCAGTACTCTACCTAGCGTTCACTAGCCTTCTTTCTCGCTAGATATCCCGTCCGACATATAATTATCTGTGCTGATAGTGCGCGTTCTCCAATCCCTCCCCCGTCCCCGTGTAACACGCACACCGGTGAACGGCAAGAGTATCCTACTTCGGCATTCATTGATCGCCACGATCGAATCTCGCTCCGACGAACGGAGAAACGAGTGGAGACGTGTAAGGGGTGGAAAGGAGAGAAAAAGAGCGAGAGAGAGAGAGAGAGCGAGTGGGCGAGAGGAAACACCCCCACGTTTCCGAGCAACGCCATTGACAGCAGCGCGGTACTGCGTGAATCCGCGAGCCGACTAGCAGATACCGATATTGGAGCGTAACGTAATCAACGTGAACGGCGGCGCCCGAGAGTTTGGTGGTGTTGATCTTGGCGTACTCCACGCGACCACCGATTGATCCACGTGCAAGACAGCGAGGAAGCCTCGTGTGCAACGTGTGTACATCCAATCCGCCCGTCGTCGGCAAGTCGAGCGATCGGACGGCGCGCAACCCGGAATCGTCCCAGAATCGTCCCAACGGACGGCCAATCGCGTTCAGGCCGGTCTACTACACTCGGTTGGTAAAAAAGCGCGAGCGACTCCGATACGTCGAGGGAATTCCTACGTCGGCCCAAAAACGAGGAGGAGGGGGAGAGAGAAAGAGAGAGGCGACGTGGAAGAGAGCGAGGGAGAAAAACGGAGAGAGCGAGAGCGGCCTGCTCCGACTGCTCCGGCTGCTCCGAGGGAGAGAGGGTAGCGCCTAGAGAGAGAAAGACGCAGGAAGCGGTCGCGAGCGGTGTCTGGCGATGAAGAGAGATAGAGGGATGCAGATAGAGCGAAGGGTAGGGAGGGGACGACTCGCTTAGAAGGCTAGGTATCGGGAGACGACGGGGAAAGCTAGTGCTTCACCACCCGCACGAGTTTCCTTTGGACATTCGTCCGAAGCTATTCGCGGCGTGTTTTCTTCCCTCTCCGAGTGCGAGTGAACTAATTGGACGGTACCCGTCGTCATAGTTATCCTCATTGTCGTCGTCGGTTGTTCTCGTCCTTACCGTCATCATCCTCATCGTCGCCATCGCCTTTGCCATCGCCATCGCCTTCGCCGTCGTCGTCGTCGTCGTCGTCATCGTCGTCGTCGTCGTCGTCGTAGTCGTAGTCGTCGTCGTCGACTTGGTACAATCGTCATTTACCCGTGACGTAACTCGCGTCGTCAGCTAAGGAGGGAGCGGCGTGCTCGAAGGAGGGAGTAAAACGCGGGACGGAAGTCGGAAGAGAGCCAAAGAGGAAAGGAAGAGGGAGAGAGAGTGAGGAAGTGCGTGCGTCATAATCGGCGAGGAGAGAGATTTCGGCATCTCGAAATCATTCGCCGGAATATATCGCGTGTGTCGCCACGACACGTACGCCGCGCCGTGCCGGTCCTCATTCCGGAGCAGCGGATCCTGAGGAGGGCGTAAGGGCTAGAAGTGCACCAGTATCTTTTTTCTACGCTTGTCTTCCCTCCCTCTCTCTCCGCACCTCGGTGGCGTGGGAGATCAGCCAGTGTTTTAGTGCCAGTGTTTAAAGTCTACCTCAACCAATAAAGCATATTTAACAGAAAGAGAAAGAAAATACGTGTATATATAATATATATATAAATATATATACACATATATATATTAAATATACATATATATATATATAAAAGGACACAAGTGTAAGCGCGTAATCTTTACGTTTTGTGCGCGAGTTCTGCGACAGCAAAGTTTTTATCGTAAATATGTCTCTGGATAAGTTCGCGGAAGGCGGTATGCTGCAGAAGGAGATGGAGCGTCTGGAGATTGAAGAGAAGAATGGTGATAGTCCGAGGTAAAGTCGAAAACTATATAGCGTTATTTCTTATTCATCGCCAACAGGTGTTAATTTGCAATCTTAATATTTCATTGGTAGATTATATACGTTTGTGAGCTATAATTAAAAATTATTATTTGTTCTTTATGTCAGGAAGGTCTTTTCTTGAAAGAGAAAAACGGCTATGCGCGTTTTAAGTAGAAATGACTTTTTATAGAATATTATTTTTATGAAATTGTGTGTGAAAGCGAAACTAAATATTTTCGAGTAATTTTACAATCTACTTTCAATTGTACGATATGATTCAGGTATTTCTCATACATATCAACAACTTTGCGAGCTTGCGAAAGAACTTGTATAGGTAACAACACAAACATGAATATTAGAGGTCATTCAAGAATGGTTTAGTCATCTCGATTAGGAATAGTCGATAATTCCATCGATGGCGAATATAATTATTATTATTATCCGATATGAATATTTGTCACGCAAAATTTCAATGTGACTTTGACAGAAACCTACTATACATTATACTTAACGTGGAAAATTCCAGTTAATTACATACAGATCTTAATGCAAGTTTTTGGGGGGGCTATTCACGATCCGTGATCGTCGGAGATATTGGCGCGCAAATGAGCGCGAAGTCGAGACTATACATTTCCGATTGGTTGATTGCGTCAGGCCGTGATTGTTGGCGAATTCGCTTTTTAAAACGCGCGGCGATTATGTAATATGACGTGAGGTAAATTTCGGATATCGGTTGCTTTCGCCTTCGTTGATTAAGTTCTCATAACCCTTTGTCGACTATAAGGACGGCATCTTTAAGTGTATACGAAGAATAAAAGGCGACATGTAAGAAAAAATCGATGAAATATTCAGTTTAACATTAATTAATAAATTAATTAATAAATTAATAACTTAAAATAAAAAGAGAAATTTGCTCTGCAATGTTTTGAATAAGTATATAGTTAATATTCCTCATATATTAATAAAACAGTAAAAAGTAGCGTTTTTTCAGACAGTCCATATTATAAATTTTTATATTTATTTTTTACTCTTTGCAATTTAAGGTGCTTAGTAACATCATTATCAAATTTGTGTGATGTTATTTCCATCTTCAGTTTATAATTGCGTTTTAATACCCATTTCTATCAATGAAGATTAACTTTAATTTCGGTTCAACTTACTCTTCATCTTTTTCTAATTTTTAAAATTAAAAAAAGATGAAGATTGAATTGAATCGAAATTAAAGTTAACGTTGATGAAAGCGTGCATAAGTCTGACAAATTAAATCGCAGTTTATAGCTGAAAAATGTATTTGCAAATGTGTATATGAAAATTTGTAAATGTGTATATGCAAATGTGAATATTAAGCATCAAGATCCGCTTCGACTGAAAATAAGATTTTATTGTTTGATTTATTCCGATCGATCTAATTTCTATACTAATAACAATGATTTTTATATAAATTTTATCATTCGCATATCATTGAATGCTATCACTTTAATTAATCTATACTCGAAGAAAAACTGTTATTAAAAGGAAACTGATCGATCAAATACCAAGAGCGAAAGTTGTTTCTTTACTCTCGCTCACGGTAGTCCGCCTGCGACGAGCGCGTTTCAAATATACCTACCAATTTACACACCGCGAGACAAATATAATGGCACGCAGACGGCGAAATTGTATCGCAATTTTGTCTCGACGAAGTCGAGTGTCGTCTAATCTCACGGCCGACCAAGAATTACGTTCGCAGAGTCAACAACCTCCTCGATAAATATCGGCGATAACGTAAATCAAATTACGCACGCACGCACTCCGTGCGCGGGCGTATCTCGTCATTACACCAATCGGCATGCCTGCTTGACGGTATTCGCGCTTTCATGCCGCTGAATGGTCGCGATCAACTTCGAGTAACGGAGATAAAAGCCGTTTTCATATTACTGAACATGATACGCAATCAGAGTCGCAATAATGTCCCACGAATTCACGTGATTTATGTATAGTTATGTAAATCGTTAAATATTGTTTAAAACCTATAAAAGAATTGATGTCAGAAGTGACGACAGCCGTAAAGTCATTAAATGAACATATTCAGATAGGAATTATTATTTAATGAAGTTGTTGAAATAATTAACTCTCTCACGCCATGGATAGCCATTAGAATTATTATATATACCGGAAATATTGGCCGTTCGAAGGGCTACTGTGATGGCACGCCGAAAATTTTCTTTGTATTTGAGAAGATATTGCAATTACTCACCTAATTCATATTAAGTCAGTAAATGAACTCGTTAAAAGTAATCTCTCTGTTTATTGACGATAATTTGTACAAAATGTGATATCTTACATAATAAAGACACGCCATTCAATTTTCCTTTCAATTTCCAAGGAGAAAAAATTTTTAAAAGTGTCCAAATAATAAAATTAACTAGTTTTGCTGTGGCAGCATTTTTCGTCTACTTTTGTGTCGTGACGAAAAGATTAATAGCTTCGAATGAGAGCAACCAATGCCGTTCCGTGATTTGAAGATAAAATATTGAATATCTCATACCCCGTTCTCTATTCTTCAGTCGTAGAAAGAAATTGGTTATCGTAGATATATTTCGCACATATATCATTCTGATATGTTGAATTGAATTATACAAAAAATCGATACAACAATCGATATCAACAATTATACAGTCAACATGAACTAAAAATAATTTCTGAAAATTTAGTTATGATTATAATTATGATTAATAATTAGGATTATGGCTTGAGATGTATCCATTACAAAATGCTGGAAAGTAGTAATTGATTACTTATTTTGAGTATTAAAAGCACTGTTGTTTAATTTTGTTAAGTAATTTCCAATATTAAATTGGTCAATATTAAGAAATTGGATTTCTATGATGAGGAAGATTGATACGAATTTTATTGACTTAAGATTTCGTTGTCAAGATATTTAACAATAAATTTAGATACATATATGTATATACATACATATCAATTATTAATGCAATGGTAGAAATTATTATTGCTGCTTTCGTTGATTTCTCAAGTAAAAAAATTTTATTATGAGAAATTAGAAAATTATGGCCAGTGGGAAATAATATTCGAAGTTGATGATTAATCAGTTCTCTCTTTGATTAAAGCCGGCCCTGGCCTTAGCGTTGCACGTGGCATGATTTCGTGGTTGTCCCTGAAATGACGCGGCAGTGTCGCCATCAACATAATGGACGTTACATGAACGGAAAATTTTTTTCGGCAAGTTTATCACGTACGCATGATGTTTACTTGTCACGTTATCACCTGATTGGAATTTTTTAATCGGAAAATTCAAACACTGCCAGACCAAGGAACATAAAACTAAATTGGGAAAGGTTCACATATCTAGTTCAATGTAAGAAGAAGAATTTATATAAGTTCTTCAATGAAAGAAGAAGAATTTATAGAAATATTAATATGTTGAAAAACTGTAAATAAATTTATTGTGAAAAATATTACCTCGGCTGGGAGTCGAACCCGGATCTCTTGTATTCCGTACGAGCATCCTAAGTCTTTAGACTATCTAGGCCTTAGTAATATTCTTCGCAATAATCAGTGTATGGAAAGTGTATGTATGGAAACAATGTCTTTCTTTCAGGCGAGGTAATATAAACAATAAGAAGAATTGACATAGTTTTTCAATACAAGAAGAATTTCAAAAAAAAATTAGAAATTCTAACGATAAGAAGAAAGTTAGAGTGTTCTTTAAACTTTCGGTTTTGTAATTTTCAATTTCTTATAACTTTCTGTAAAACTTCTTTGTGCTTTAGAAAAATTTTAAATTTTACATAAATTAAAAATCTATTCTTCGATTAAAATCGCATAATAAATTGTACACGTGTAAATTGTGTGTGTATAAAAATATTTTGATTCATAATAAATTTCAAAAATATAAATACGGAGTAGATAAATAGATTTTCATGCGTTTTTCATAGATCGAAATTACGTAGAAAAATACTGTACTGAAATTTAAGTATAACACGCACAACGGTTTCATTGTGTGTGCGATAGTAAGAATTTGCCGAAAATGGTGGCGATAGAGCGAGGGGGACGATATCGCGTACGTGACTTCAAGAATGACACCCCATAAAGCGAAAACGCAGCGTGACTCATTCGAAAAGGTGGGATAATAAAGAACAAGGACCAGGCAAGACTTTCTACCGCCGGAGTAATTCACGCATTATAGATCATATCGGCAGTTTTAATTTTGAATCGTACTTCTCATCCGGCTAATTACATAAAAGTCAGTTTTTTAATTAAAAATATTGAAGCACTATAATTTTCGGATTATAATTTCTAAGTTCTAAATGATTTGTAACACAAAAACTTAAGATTTAGTCCTAATTTTTAAGGTAACTATTACGAAGAACGTAATTTCCTACTATCCGGGAAATAAGAAAGATATTTTATCATCATAATTACAGCACACTTTGTTCTCTAAAACTCGGGCAGCTCTTTATTCGTAATAAGTCAATGTTCGTAAATCATTCAAAGGATATAATATCGAAAGAAACGGCTTAAATTTTTGGTGAGATTTGATAAAATTGGACTGTGCGTTTAATTTCTAGCAGTGCCCATGTGCACCCACGTGGAGAACTCGCATCAGGTACTCATCGTACGCGTCCGCGTGACACGCACGAATTAGGGCCAGAAATAGTGCACCATACCGTGCACTGCGATGTGGTTTAAAAATAACGCGGGGAAATAGACCATATACGTACACGTACGGTTTATTATGGCGAAGTCCACACCGGAAACCGGCGGTAAATAAATAGGCGGAAGAAGCGAGGGCAAAGGTAGAAAGAAAGCGTCTCGCTTGGCGTTCTGTATTCGAAAATGTCAGCTTAGAACGAGAATTTATGAGAACGTAGGTATGCTTGAAGATAAAAAAAGAAATGATAAAGAAAAAGGAAAAGATAAAGAAATTAAATTAAGAGATGACGTTAATTAAAAGTACTCTCTAAATTCTTTGGAGTGGAATCTCTTTCTAAAAAGTGAAAATTGAGTCAGTCTTGAAAAAGAGTGGCTCAATTTTCAATCTTTAAGAGTGAGATTTCACTTTTCAGAGTGACAATTCTAAAAGTTTTAGAAAGTAAAGAACGACAAATTGTCTTCGTGACAATCCAAGAAAAATATAGAAGCTGGATAGGTATTTTCTGTGAAAATATATTTGTTGATAAAATGGAAAATGTAAAATAAATCACGAATTTGGAATATGTATTTAGCAAAGTAATAAAATGGGAGACTTTCGGGAATCGGTCGAAAGATCAAAATAAAGTCGAGAAGAAAAAAAGTAGACTACTAGATTTTTGATGATTGAAACGAAGAGAGTTGAAAAATCGAAAGATTCTTCACAACAGTTGTCACGATTAAAGGAAATTTGCGAATTTCGGTGACGTGCGTAAAAGATTGGCGTTGCAAGCGTTTACCTGGCGAAAACCTGTCCGCGAAACTTACGATGTGTCGCCAGCTACATAATATTTTTCTAAGCATGCTTACTTACGTAATTTCCCATTACGTAAACGACGACACGCGCAATTACGTCGTGAATTCTTCTTTCACTTCACAAGAGAGCGCGCGTATACGGAGACGCGAGCGAGTCCAATTCTTCAAAACGCAGGTCGCGACTCGAGTTCAAAAATATAATTACAATACAATGAAATACGAATGGAATAAAAAGTGCAAATCGTTACACTTTTGTATTATACGCGTGTACAAGCTCTCTCCCTCTCAATAGTGAACATTAGTAAAACTTACAAGTTTAAAATATAAGTATGTTTTGTAAATTTATAACTCCAAGGGAAACAATAAATTCATTTATTCATTCATTCATATAAATCTAATATTTCGTAGCGAAAATTGTTGTATACATAAAATATGGGATGTGTGTTTTCTCTTCTGTTTCACAGAAACATTCTTGCTTCCACCTTTTGTTGAAAGAATTCATTTTACTTTCTTCCATATACTTTATGGATCTTGTGAGCTACGTTTGGAAAAGAGAAGAATTTAGAAACTCTAGCCGCGTTTGGTATTAATTAAACATGCCGTGAGAAAATGCTCTAGCTGCTATTATAATATTATAGCCGTGGTTTTGTTTTCCCCGCCAATTAAAGCCGCGGGACCGGTGGGATGGATACGCAGTTGCGATTCCAGCCAAAACTTTCCACGCAAGAGACCCCCGCTCGCCTCATTCTCTCCGCTTCTAAATCTCCTAATAGCAATCGTCATCATCGCATGCATACACGCACTGTCGCGTCCACATTACCTTTCGTACTACATTCTTCGTATCAAATAAACAAAACTGTTCCAAACGATCACAATCAGCGCCAAATACGCCTTGAAAATCACAGGGATCCTCGGGGATCCTTTGACAGAAAATCAAAGAGAGAAATATATCTTAGTTCTGAGAAAAATGTCTGGTTGAAAATAAATGAACCAAAAAATTTTGATTACATCAAGTAGAATCCGGTTATTTTAATTAGAATTTAGTAGGTTTAACCAAAAAAAATTCTAAACCATTTTCTAATCCATTTTCAATCAAGATTCCAATTAATTCAACCAGACATTTTTCTCATTGTCAGTGTCGAATTGAATTTCTTTAATTAGAAAGTAAATAATAAATTAATCGTATGTAATATCGAATAATGAATATTTTTTTCTCGTGAATTTTATCACAATACCAAGAGCTGCGCCGACAAACGTTCTGCCGCAACTTAGGACAAATAAATGAACAAGGAAACCACAGGACAACCTCAATAAAGTAACGCGAGATGCCTTGTGGGGTGGTGTTGAAATTTGATGAAGAGATGATCGCACGCGATCACGCGATGAAAAGGAACTGTTCGAAAACCTGTAGTATAGCATTTCTACGCTTCCGTCAGGAGTGTAAATCCTTTACATTGAAGAAAATACTCTAGTTACATCAACACAAAGTATGAACAATACGAATTCTGATCATGTATGAATCAGAATTCTGATTATTGTAATTAAATTTCTGATTATCTCAACTGGAATGTTTGATAGGCTTATCTATAAGTGTCTGTGATTTTCCTTTTTGGTTGAACCTACCAGAATTCCAATTAATGTGTATTAAAACTTTTTTTGAAAAATATAAGTATGAAGGAAAAATTTGTGAAACTGCATTTTCGCGACTTGCGAAAATGTACAAAGTAAAAAATTCGTGAAAAACGGCTACAAATACCACCCCATTTTTGATACGGTAATTGTTTTTGAAAAAAGTATTATCGCAAGCGCAAAAAAGCAGTTATGCAAAGAAATCGCGTGCAAAAATCGCACGGTGATCTTGAATAATCGCATCGCCGTTCTTTATCGTTCTATAACGACAAATAATGACGGATAACCGTAATAAAGTTAAGTGGGCAAGAAGAAGCGGGGGAATTACAGTGAAGACAGCTACGTGGCGGAACAACGTGCGTGACTTTAATTTAAGAGCGAACCATCCGGATACGGCGATCTCGATGATGTCTTCCCTGCCGAGATCGCGAGTAATAGAAATGTAAATAACGAATTAGAGATTCCGAGAAATAAAAACGGCCGTCGCGAAACGGCTGAGTGTGCTCGTACTTTCATGACGAAAGGCATGAGAACATCATGGAGACGCGTATTCGAGTTACGTCGCAATCGCGAGCCGCCATTTTCTGCTAGCATGGCGGTCCAAGATTGATATAGCGGATGCGCTATCTTAATAGAGGGAGGGAGCGAGAGAACGTATAATATAACACGTTAATGCATAATATAAATAACGTTTAATTTGCGCAAGCGGATCGAAAGGAGATGCCATGATGAATGCCTTATCATTAATTCGTCGAAGTGAATAGCTACCACGTCACGTGTCGTATCGGCCAGACTCCGGATAGAGTCTCTTACGTTGTTCGTGGCTCTATCTTCCAGTGAAAACGCGCATCGCGCCTTTTTTCGCGTCGGTAACGTAGACACCTACGATACTGCCATCGCGGAAAATTCTTTCCGTCAAAAACACTCTTTATTCGACGCTATAAATCAATTATGGCAATCACAAACACTCAAAGATATTCCGACTCTGATTCTTTCCTTTTAGTATCAAAATTGAATTAAATAAGTTAGGAAATCCATTTCACATGAGACACCATTACAGTCGCTGCATGATAGCGCAAACTTGTAACGATTATTACTTAATGAGGACGTGATGAACAGCCAATTTTCAATTTTCAATATTAAATGTTTTTGTACCAAACTAAGCTTTTTAATTAAAACAAAGAATCAATATTTTATTATCTACTTTGCTTTTGAAGCTCTCGAACTTGTATTAAAGCTGTCTTCCACATCACTCTTTATTTATTAAAAAGTATATGACAATATAAGAATAATAAAAGAATCTATGGATAAAAGTTAGAAGAAAAAGAAAAGATATTGTAATTAATTTAAAATTTTCTCCGATTTGCTGGATTTAAAAACTAGAAGAATGGTTATATATACCGGAGAAGTTATACTTTCTCTTTATTTTGTTCGCCTTTTTACAGAAATATTACAGAAAGAAAGAGAGCTGTGCCGGATGCAATATGCAATCGTGCGTTTAATATTTCTAAGGAAATATTTTTTCAAACGTTTTTGTCTCGCATAAACTTTTCCGTTATCGTGCATCAAGAAAATGACAGAGGGTCGACATTCTCGCTTCCTTGTCAATCTCGACGTTAAGGTTTCTCTTGGGAAATCTTCTGGACAAAGAAGCCAGGTAAATTTTTGGCATGTTTTAACGGTCCTTTGGGCTTCACGGGTAAACTTCCAGGAAGGCCCCTTTGTCGATTTCACAATATTTCCTTCTACCTGAACACGAGATCAAGCATACCCGAAAATTTCGAAAGACCCGGGAAATAACAGAAGAATATCTTTTATAAGCGTTCCTACAAAGAAACTGTACTTTTTTTCAAAAACTTTTCTGTCTTTAGAGAATTATTTAACTTATAAACTCCCTTTAGAAGTATTTCTTTCTGGAAAATTTTTTGTAAAATCTTTGTGATCTTTTGTGATAGGTCGTTAGTGAACTCTGGTGAGATTTAAAAAAATGTTTTTTGCCTGTTATTCCTTTTTCTTACTTTGTCTAGTTCTTTTTGCCAATTTTTTTGCTAAAATTTTTAAAAATCACAATTGTGTCCGGTAATATTTCAAGTCCCTAGGTAAAGACTTAACTATATATTAGACTCAACTAAATATTAGAATTCTTTTCGCGACAACGGAAGATATACAGATTAGAAACGTATGTACATCTTTCACTTAGCAACAAAGTTTACAAAATCTACTGGAAATTCTTTTGATAAAAAGAAAATTTTTGGAAATCATAAAGTGATTTTATGTTCAAGTTTTTCTGAATTTTACTATATAAATAACGCATAAAAGCTTTTAAGATATTTCGGATTTCTTATATGCGAAATTTAAACGTGATGTACCTCTCTTAGCGAAACAACTTAAGAGCGTAAAAATGGCGTCGGCGCTCAAGATGAGCCGCCATTTGCAAACCGGCTTGCGATATCCCACTGATTAGCATATAAGTTGCATACTAGTCAATCATATTAAGCTATAGCACTAATAAAGACTTGCTTTTATAATAGTTATGAATATTTGATAAATTAATATAAGAAAATAATTGTTACTCTTCCGTCCAAACTTTTTATAGATAGATATTTGAATTACTTTTATGTTTGTCATTTCTTTTAATGTGCTTTAGGCAAAGCAGATAATTCGAAGAATATTTAAAATCATAAATACTACATAATTTATTTTATCAATTTTTACGAAAATTTTTTCGGGCCAAAATTGTATTATAATAATTAATTATAAGTCAAATAAAGTAGCGCGAAATATGGCCGAGGAGAAGTAATATTTTGGTAATATTTCTTGTGAATTTTTAAATACATTTTTTACTTCTTCAAAATAAATTATATGTGATATATTAAATATTAATAACAATAAAATTTAATAACAAAATATTATACATTTTTATAGATTTATTAATGATTAAAGATATCTATATACAGACATTGTAATCAATTGATATATAATAGTACATTAAAAATCATAATTACACTTTAAGCAGTAGACTTCTTATAGTAACTTAATTATAAATATCTCTCTATTATTCTTAATACTCCTTGATATTTCTTTTTGTTCATTTGTATAATCGTCGACTGAAAAATTTCTCGTGAATCACGAAGTGTATCGAATAGTCCGGACGCATCAACATGACACTATGCTCGCGCGATAGTCACGGTATTTTCTCTAGTCAGCTCGCACAGAAGTTCCTTGCACTCTCTTTGTCTCTCCTGCCGATCAATGCACCCGCAAACGATTCTGTTTTCACCTTATGGTCGAAGAAGACAGACGACACCATGCTCGTGTCGCTGACCGCGTAGTCTTTCGTTTCTCGTCATCGGATGCGTTCCTAGAAGTGCAACAGAGCCCCATCTCCATACGTAGCCAGCAGTTTCTCCGTAACATTGATTAGTGTGTCTTATCAGAGTCTCGTAAGCAACGAACGTCCACCTCATCTTTTCTCTTCTCTCGTGAAACATTGTCATGATCTTTTGTAGGATAAATCTAGCCCGCGATTTTAATTCAACGAATTCTCCTTTATGTATGTACAGCCTGTGTGTAGAAGCTTACCTTTTATCCAGCACAACGAATTATAAATGCTAATTTAATTATCTCCAGCATTTCTAATTAAAGATACAGGATTGTTTCCACGATTCGTACTTTAATTGTTTAAATGGGAATGAATGTCAATTTATGTGCATTTATTTTACAAGCATTACAGTAAAATAAATGTAACGAATAATGCGAATTGGACCAAAATATAAAATACGATTGCCCTCAATGTAAAATACATTATTGTCCTGTCAAAACAATCGTTTACATAACAGAAATTTGTATTTGTTGAACACTGTATCATTATTTGCCGACGGGAAATGTATAGCTTCCATTGTTCATGTATCTCTTTAAGAATACATTTCTCTTTCTCTATCTCGTTAGATCTAAGATCGTAATTTTGGCTTGTTTGTGTAACTAAAGAAATATTTAGCAGAATAAAAAATAGTTTTAAAAATTTGTATAACGTGACACGTAATACATAAAGTTAGTTCTTTATGATTCGTCTCTTGTTCCTTGACGTGATAATTTAAAAGATTAATTAGGCTATCATCGATTATCGCTGATTATCACGTCGGACTTTTCCTTCCTTTCTTTCCACGTGTAATGGTTTGTAAACGTACAAGAGTCTTCATGGCTGCCTCTTTCCGGTCGGTCGTCAACTAACCGAGGTCACGCGAGCTTACGTAAAAAGGCACGTATCTGGCTTTCGCGATCGAGATAGACCGTGGGCCATTATTTATTCAACAGCCTCGTCCCACTTTGAGCTTTCCGCCGAGTCCGTGCAAGTCTGCGACGTCAGGAGGGCTAAAAAAATAAAACGAGGATAGAAACCAGGGCGGAGAGGAAGAGAGTTCGGAATGCTCCCTAAGATTTATTATATTTTTTTGTTCTTCGTTTTATACTCCTCCGAAAAGAGCTCGTTAAAGCGTTACGCTTCATTTTACTTCATATACGTACTATACATTGTATTCTAATTTATAGACTTTATCATTTTAATTAATATCCAGAATGTGTTTCCTTAATACATTCATTTATGAATTGAACTTTCTGTAGCGCAAGTTTAATTGATCGCTATCTATTTGCATACGTTTTTTATATTTAACTTTGAATTATAATCAATATTTTAAAAAGTTACTTTATGTACCACTAGTACCAATATTTGAAATTTCATCATGTAAAACCCATATTGCGGAAATGAGTAGTATATATTAGTTTCCACGCAATTTTTACTGAAAAAATTGATTCCAACAGACATTATCGAATTCCCCCAAGTTATAACATCAGGCGAATTCTGATCATACCGCAACGTGATAATTAAACTCATGGCGATTTGGCGCACTCTACTGCAGTCACCGCTGTTTACTTCGATTCTCGAGATGCATCGTCGCTACGTAAAACGCACGAAAAACAGGGGCGGAAATGATCTAAACGAAACAACGAGAAACAAGAGAGACGCAAAACGCGACGATCGGAGTGGCAAGGGAGGAAGAAAGAAAACGAGGATGGCGAGAAGGGGAGAGAACTCGGCAGGGCCTAACGAAATTTTAATTAAATTTTATAATCTGGAGACGACGTTGTCTCGGGCATTGTAACGCGGCTTGGACTTAAGCCTTTGTCACGCGGGCGGCGGCAGTAGCGATTCGTTCTCGTACCCCGCGGAATACAGCAAAGTGAGCGGTTGCATCCTCCTTTTCTTTCTTTCTCTCTTTTTCGCTTGCTCGCCATGGCGACATGAATACACCATCGTCGCGTTGCATTTAATTAATTCCTCGCCGATTCTGCCCCCTTTCCCTCCGCCGACATGACGTCTCGACGTCCGTTTATTTTATTCGCTTCTTTTTTTGTCGCGGACGATTAAACAACCGCCCGGCGTGTGCCTAAATTCGATTAAAACTAGAATCGACGCCTGGCGCCGCGTGCCGAGTCGCGCGGGACAGCCGCTTCCTGCATCCTTAAGCCACGCATCGCAGTCGGGATTACCTTGATGAACGATAGACGTCTGAAACAGCGTATAATTTTGATCGAAGGAGTAGGAAAATGAACGAATGAGTGTGTGAATTATTTATTTAAGTGCTTCTAATGTTAATTAAATCCTAAGTCTTTGACAAGTAGCATTTTAACATTACAAAAATTATATAAATCATAAATAAAAAAAAATAAACCAAGATAATTTCGTTGCAATAAGACAAAAATATTGATGGACAAAATATCTTAAACGCCAAGAAATTATTTAATCAACACGAAACTCAAGAGTTTCATGTTTCAGAGGAGGGTATTATCGTATCTCTCTCTTATCAAAAATATTTCAAGAGGTTGTCCTGCACAAATAAAATCTTATTTCGGAATCACAAACGTCGACTGAGTCCTCCAATCCTGCCACGTGCCTCTTCGTCGAGAGCGAGAACGATGAATCTCGAGTATCTCGTCTCCCGCCGTTCCACGAGGAGCTGCATGGTCCTCTCTTCCGTGTGTATACTGAGAGAAGAGGGTTCCGCAGTTAAATTCGCGCAAAGTTACTGGCAATGCCGCGACCCACAGGCGTGTGTGCTTCACCCACGCACCTTTCCAAAGTATTGATTACTTTCTGCCTGTGGGAAGGAAGGGACGCGGACGAAGGGTAGGGCGGATAACGGGAGCAGGAGGATGAGGAGACGAAAGGACGGAAGGGAAGCCTCGCTTTCTCTTTCTCGCACTCTCCCTTTTCTGACTGTCGTGGCGTCTTTCTTTTTTTATCCTTTCTTCTTACACGCACACGCACTAATACGATCTATTTCTTACATAATTTTTATTATATTATGTCTATTTTATTATTTCATTTAATTTATAGCGTCATAGAATTTTTTGTTTAATTTTCTTTTTAATTCGTCTTACTCTTTCTGAACATGTATTGTAGAAAATTCAACTCGATAAAATATATGAAGATTCTTACCTTTTTAAACTATAAGTTCTCTTATTTCGTTCCATTTCCTTTCAAATTCATCTTTATTTTCACAATCTTGCTCATTTTGATAATAACTGAAAATTCTTATGAATGTAATTTGTAGGAAAGTAGAAATTGCACAAAATTCATACACCCCCAATTTTCTTTTATTATATTTACGTATGTATTTTCTTTTGCCCTCTTGATTTTTCTTCATTTAACGCTGTAACGTACCGATATTCGTTCGTCCTTGCTCCTTCACCTTCGCCTTTGCCCTTTCCATCTCGTTTAAAGCCACCGTCGACATCACCCGGTCATCCACTACGAAACGTGACCCTCGTATCTCAGGTTGTTAAGCCCTGCTGGGAAATTCGACGGTCCTTCTGCTTCCTCGGTCTCGTTAAATATTCCGGACAGGATTATCAGTTAGATGAAGTCCACTACTCATTGTTAGATGAGAAGAAAGCCGCGGACTTGCTCTTGCGGTAGAGATGACATCTCCTAAGGGAAACAATTGTGCTAATTATCTCGAGAAGATCCTCTCTGACAAACGATGCTTCGTTTGGTAACAGATATTTTTACGCTGTGAATGAATTTTTCCCTCTATGTAGCTATGACATTAAAACATAAACTCGATATTATATATTTTGTATTTGATCTGCTCTATAATTATATATCGATATCTAATCAGCTTTCTGCTTTAGATATCTTATAGAAAACTTCTAAGAATTACATGTATTTTAATTTGTCTATATATATCGCATTTTGCTTCTTAATTATTTTGATTCACTATTATCATTATTATTGGATTTATATCTGTGCTACGCCTTCTCGTTTAAGTATGTATTCTTATACTTCGAATGTTCTTATACTTTATAATTTCAACCGATTCTGTGAACACTGGATTTGCGACTGATAGACATAATAGTATATGCGAGGTTAACGAATGTAACCAGAAAAGAATGGAATCATAATTTTTGCGGCAAATACATGAAGAATCACGACTATATTCGAACATAAAATTTTTATATTAACGTAACTATGAATTTAAAGTTGGAACTGTTACTGAAACTTAATTTTTGCTTTTTAAATATTGTAAACACTGAGAAGGGCCTGATAAGAAGATCGAAACGTTTGTTTAATATTCAAATATATCATAATTTGGCTCGTAGCCCTTATTGTTATTTTAAGTTTATTTATTGTCTATATATTTTTTTCTTAGGATATTAGGATTTTATTTAAAAAATGTAGAAGAACTAACTATGGTATATTTATTATACTTATATTAGACTTATTTAACTTATTAACAATGAATTAACAGTGCATTACATTTATATTTAACTTATATTTTCGGATTGTAATGAATTTTTATTGGCGTGGAGTTTTTTCTCGGCCGAAGAAATCTGTAAAATACGTCTGCGATATTTCCAATAATGACCTCGGCTCGTTATTAACCCAACCCCGTGCTGGATTCTGTATCTGTGCCACCAATTGCCATTTATCATTTAGACAGCGCAAAATCGGAAATGTCGAATTCCGAGCTGCGAAACCGGCAAATATATCCGTCGATATCTTTAGCGACATCGCTTGATCCCACAATATAATAAGAGAATTCTCAAGATGGTCAATCGACATTCACTTCTGACCCAAATCTTTAGAATTGGTCTATCAGATCTCACGTTTAAATTTACGTTTATTTAGTTCAAATATAAAGAGGAATTTGTCGATGAACGAAAATTCTATTTACGAAGGTCTGTTCATTTTATCGGAGAATCGATTACAATATTAATTCGTCAAAAATATTGAATACCTATATAAAATTTTAATTGATTGACTTTCTTATATATATAATTTTCGATTGATTAAAAAAAAAAGGATTGGTAATTCTTTGAAAACTTTGAAACAGAATGACCCGGTCAGTTTTGATTTAACCGTATCGGTTATCGGGAAATGTCCACTCCTTTTTAATTCTGGACATGTGCAAATTAACCCTCTGTTACGCTCTTTACGGGTCAAATCGAATAAACCATTTTTCTCGTAATTTTTAACAAATATTCATGTGTATTGAATATTCATATTTTCATTTGCTTTATTTGCTTTCAAACATTTTAGAAACAATAATTTCAATTAACATTATACGATGTATTCAAGAAAAACCATTCAGCATTTATATGATAGATAGAGTACATGCCATACTGACAACGAGTACAAAAGTTTTAGTGAACGTATGTCGAAAACTCAACTGTAGAATTATGAAAAGTACTACTAGAACTGTCATTATTTTTTTTATGTTAATAGAACGTCATGCTAATTTTACAAATTCTACTTTTGGGTATCCATGAAGTTAGCACGACATTCTATTAATATAAAAAAAATAATGAGAGTTCGAATATTATTTTTATATTTGGATATTATTTTTCATAATTCTATGATTTCTTAAAAATAAAAAAAGAATTCCGTATTTATTGTATTAAAAAACCAAAATTGAAAAAATTGCAACCAGAACTTTGTGTAAAAATAATTGTAGAGTATATATAAATCTCTGCTAGTACTAACGAGAAATGTCACTGGAATTATCAGCACACTTTTTCTCCAAGGGGCGGATTACCTCATCGATCGCAGGTGATAGCGGTGGTGGTTGGATCGTTCCCGAAAATAGCCGCGAAAACCAGACGGACGCGGAATGGCACGCGAAATGACGGGCCCATCTTCGTTATCAGCTCGTGCGCCGTCAATTTTCGTAGGCGCGAATCGGCCGGTGGAATCGGTGTGTGTAATCACTTTACGCGGTAGGAGAACTTTCGGAGTCTCGCCGAATCGATCCGCGTTCGTTCGGTCGTTTCCCCGGCGAACCACCCTGGTGGATTCGCGACGGCCGATGCACGCGCGTGCCTCCGAACCAGCGCATCTTAAAGCGCGATGAGACTGAAGACGATACGCCGCACTTTCGCGCGTATCGCATCCTGGAAAGCAGAGTTTGCTCGATACTCCAGTTAAGGAAAAAAAGTTGCTTACAACCGTGTTAGTCGTATCAATATCGATTTCAAGTTTTACTTTCATGAATGTGCTTCTTAAGTCTATACGTAAAAATACTGCGATTCAAATTTATTAGATTTGAATTTAAAACATTTTAGAGAATTATTTTAATTATTTTCTATATTTAAAGGCGTTTCAAACTTTCGCCTTCAATGACATACATTTTATTTATAAATCTTGCACATTAAATTGCAACGCAATGTAAAACTAAATAAAAAGGAAATATAATTTTATATAATTTATATATATCTTCAGATAATAATTATTATCTTTCAAGTTTCAAAATTTCAAAAAATAATTTATATCTGATTTTGATTGCATAATATTTTCACTTAATAACAAATGATGAAACGTAAACATCAAATAATTTAATTCAGATTTTATATTACGCTAAGAAAAATATTGTATTAAATGGAAATATCAAATAGCAAATGGTAAATAACAATAACGAATATCAAATAACAAATAGTTTAATAGTAGGTTTATATCTATCAAATTAAATAATAGTTTGGTATGTTTATTATTTGGAAAATTAAATAATAATGATATACATATATTAGCCTCGAGAATGTGAATTACAGAAATAATTGAAATAATCTAAATAATTATACATAACATTAAAATTTTACTTTCCTATTTAGTCAAACTTACATTATTATTTATAAAAAAATTAAATGTTATAATCGCTAGAGAAACTTATGATTTGTATTCTTTTCTGTTACAGGTAAGCATATTTTGATGATCACGATCTACGTAATGAGACATCAGGTAATTAGATATCTAATATAGAAATGATAATATAGATTTTTTGTCTGATCAAAATAGATATCTAGAAATAATACGATTGAATCAAAGACGATAGATTTTGATAGAAATAAATTTGTTCAGGATTCGACAAGATTTTCATCTGAACTATTCCGTCGCTATTTAATATTATAATATCTTGGTTTCAATAGAATTTAACGCCTGAAAAGATATCAACTTTACATTTTCAAGCGCATCAAATTACATACGTACGTATTCATATGTGAAGAATAAAATCCAACCTTATTAAAACTCTATTAGTTATATCAAAATTCTGAAAATGGAATGTCAGCTTCACGGAAAACACCATCCGCGAATAACTGTTCCTCATTTCCGAGTAGTCCCCGCGCCCTTCGATCCCTTCGGCCCTTCCCATGTTCTCGCTCGTTATAGCGAGCGATGCGAGACCGCCAGCTGCGAAGGACTCTATTCCGGGAGTGAGTGTAGAAGCAGGACGCGAATTCGTTAATCGATCGCGAGACGTCTCGGCCGCGTTTTCGACTAGCCGCGTCCTAGGACGACGGCGCCGCCGCCGCCACCGCCGCTTCCCACCTGTCGCACGCGTGCTTACTTCTCCAGGATATAACCTTGCCAACCAGCCGACCAGGACGATCGCGAATTTAGAGACGAATTTCTAAGAGCGTGCGAAGTAGTCCAGCGCACCGCTAGGCAAATGTTAGAGCTATTAGAACATCTATTCGGGGACAAAGGTTCTTGCGGTAGTCCTCGGTGACGAAATTATCTGTCGGATTCAATACTGACAGAAATCGATTTCTAGATTAATCTTGTAGTTCCGAATTGGAACGAGGAACGTATCTTCTATGCATATTATGCACGACAACGATTCGTCCTAGCTATGTATTCACGCGATCGTCGAATCCTCACAAATTTCGCGAGATCGATTAAATTAAAGATCATTTTTGTCATAGTATGCGATGCAACTGTCGCTGCTATTGATCGGACAGCTTGTAAAAGATAAAAGTGTAAAGACTAAACCTCGTTATAGCTACTTTTGAATCCATGACATTTCAGAAAAGTATACCTGCCCCGCACAGATATTTATACTTTATGAACTATTGACTTATACCTATGAAAATGACTGAAAGTCAGAATTGTAATTTCATTATATTATGAGTATTTTGTTGTGTAAATAGATATTTTTTTATTGTTAGATATGAAAAAAGCAATAGTATAACTCATCTCTTAAGTTAAATTATATTTTGTTATTTTTAATTTCGTGTCTGTTAATAAACATCGTTCAGATTAACGTGTTCATTCGGTAATTAATAAATTAATTTTGTGTCAAAAATACATTTTGTTGTGTTAAATTGCTTAGTTCATTATTTTTGTTAACGACAATTAACATATTGGATAGGAGTAGTCGCGACCTATAAAAATTATTAAAAATAAAATTGGATATAATTTGACATTATAAATTTAGCAGTGTTGTATAAAATGCGTACAAACAATTCGGTTAAAAGTTACTTTCCATGAAAATTTTTTTAATGATTAATCGATTAGAAATAAACTGGGAAAGATGAAACATAAAATTTTTATGAAAAACGAGAGCCAATAGATATATGTGTGTATGTGCGATTCGAGGAGGAGAAAAAGATCAGAGAATGTGACCCGGCCAGGGTAACGAATCCAGCACGCTCGATCCCCGGGCTGGCCTTGAAATTTCGCTCTCGCTATCATCCCGGCCGCTCTGTGATCCCCTTCGACGTTCCCGTTGAAGGACGAGGAAAGAAAGAGTCGCAGAATAGCGTGAGCAAGCGAGAGAGCTGGCAGCCAGGGTCACCCTTCCCATGATAAGTTTATGTGGAGAGCGAGAGTGGAAGCACCGAAGAGAGGGTGAGCAGCGACGAGAATTCGAAAGAGAAGGGCGCTGCTTCGAGTGGAGGAAGAAGAAGAGGAGAAGGAGGACGGCAAGGGGATGACGATGGTCAAAGGACGAGGAACGGAGGTAGAAGTGGGTGGTGAGCCCAGCAAAGAGGGAGTGGAACGGAATGGATGGGGAGGGAGGGAGGGAGGGGGAGAGAGAGAGAGAGAGAGAGAAACGGATCCCGGCGGAGTCGTCGCCGTGTCGACTGAAATAGGGGGTGGAAGGAGCGCGTGAGGGTCGCAGAAAGGGGTGAAGAGCGACGAGAGAGAGGTTCTCCACGCGCGCCCAGGGGTAGAGGGTCGTTCATCCCCGGGTCAAGGTTACCCACCTCCTCGCGGATCTCACCCTCTCGCGGCCCGGCAACGTGCCGTTTACCACCGGCTTCGACCGAACCTCCTCCCCCACGTCCTTGTCCCTTCGTCCCTTTATCCTTCTCCACCGTCGTCGAACCCCTTATTTTACCTATCTCGTACCGCTATCGCTACTGCTGCTGCATCCACCATCGATCCTTATTTCCTTCTCCTTTGTGGCATCTTTGCAGGGATTGCTTCCGAGCTCGCCCCTCGTAAATCCTCGAAGGGAACTCGAGTGCGTGTGTTTCTTTCGTGCGGGAATGAAGTCGGACTCGAGTGTCATGTTAATCCCCAAGATTGTAGATTTTGCGAGTTAATGTGCATCATAATTTCCATCACGCTATGTTTGTCATAATTCAGTATTAGAATATTATATATACATGTATATATACATATATATATATATATTAGAAGAAAGAGAGAAGTTTCACATAATATTTTTATTAATATTACTGTTTTTCTTTATTTTATAAATTTTCAGAATTAATTATAATGAATCACGAGAGAGAGAGAAATTAAATTTCTTAATTTTCAATTAGTCCATCTATATATAAGGTGAAAAAAGAACAAGTGGAATAAGCATCAACTCAATCCTCCACTTTTACAGGTGAAACATTCATAAGTGCGCAAGATTCTTATCAACGTTTTTTATTCAATTCTCCTTTTTCTCACACCGTTACATGACACTAAGAGTGTCTGGTGTCAAGACGATTCGCATAGTGAAATCAATGCGTGGCGGGCGACCACCCGAGACGTTCCCGTAACACGTGCCTGGACGACGAAACACCGGCATCAGATCAGCGGACCTCCCAGGAGTCGCGGTGGCAATGTCCGATAATCCGGTCGCGAAATTTCTTCTTGCTAATTATAAAACACGAGGCAGCTCGAAAACGATCGTCACTCCGTTTCTAGGCAATAGAAAAGAGTGATCTTGATACGCGTACCTATCGTCGTAAAATCGTAAAATTGCGGTCTACGTTCTGACACCGAGAGTTCAACCGCAATTTTCGCGCGAAAAGAAGATTACTAATATAACGAAAAATAATAAATTTTAGTCAGGAAAAAATTTGTCCTCAGTATCGTAAAATTCTTTTTTTTGTATATTTTCAATCTACCTCCTGATATCAATTATAAACATAATCGCATGATTTCGAATAGAATTAATATTTCGCAAAAAAGAATTAATGCAAATTAACCAATGTTTTAATAACATAAAAAGATGTATTTGCGCTTTATATCGAAATGCCCTCTCTGTCGCAATGTCGACTGTCTTTCTTGCTGTGCTCACGTCAATTCTAGTGTATTCCCTTCGGCATGATGCATAATTCGCGAATCTCGGGGAAGGAAGGAAAACCCCTTCGTGGTGCGGCGTTGCCGTAAACTCGCCCTTCTCTCTTATTTATCGCCCTCATCGTCTGTACCGGCATTTCTCCCTCATTCCGGAGATAGTTAAGAATGCATGCACTTCACATTTGTCCGCATCTGCAGAATCCGGAGTGCTTAAAAATACAAGGTCTTTTTTGTTAATTGTATATTATATATCCTACACGCATCGCGCATCGCGCATGAAAATTGAAATAAATAGCTTTACACAGATTAAAGCAGAAAATTGAAAATATGTGTAATTGCAGCACTACAGATTGCAATGAGTTAAATAAATCATACACTGAAAAAAAATGCATGTAATTTTGCATGGAAATTACATGTTTATGACTGGAAAATTATTAAAATTACATAAATATGATTGGAAATTTGCTGAAAATTGTAAATTTCTGATCATATTTAGGTAATTTTCTGGTCATAGACATGTAATTTCCATGTAAAATTACATGCATTTTTTTCAGTGTAGTTAAATATATGTAAAGATGAAACATAAATATCATAACATGCTGTGTATTACATTGTAATTATTTAGAATATATCAACAGAAAATTCATGAAGAATATTAATGTGACTGTATATTGTGATGAAATTAGATTAATTTTTTTTCTGTAGAAGAATTTAGATTAATTAAATATAAAAAACAAAATAAATTTGAAAAATATCTTGCATTCTTTTATGTGACACATAAAAATATGATTCAAGAAATAAAGAAAGGAAAAAATGGTATTTTCCTTTTTCCATATATTTCCACATATTTTTCTCTTTTGAATGAACTAGATCGCGGCTTTTTATTTTGAGAGGACGGTCGCGAAATATTCAGCGACAAGAATGAAGGACATTGTCGACAAAGGGGACAAAGAAAGAGAGATGGGAAGAAAGGGGCGGAAGGATACGCGGTCCCATCTCGAATGTATGCAGCTCGCGTTATTCCGTGCGATGTTATGCGCGGAGGAGCCGCCGGTCTGTCCCTCCTGGAAATAATGTCGCCCGATGCCAACGGGAATGTAAGCGAGGGAGTGCGCTCACTTATTGCCTTAAATTGCTAATTGGGCTCAGAACCGACGCTGCCTTTCCACGTTATGCAGTCCTCTCTCTCTCTCTCTCTCTCTCTCTCTCTCTCTCTCTCTCTCTCTCTCTCTCTCTCTCTCTCTCTCTGAGTCTCCCTCCCCCTCTCTCTCCTCGAGTCTTCCGAATCCACCGTCTACTTTCCCTCTCAGCTCCTGTATCTGCCTCCTCTATGTCTGCCTGGCTTCGACTTCCTCGATGCCTATTGTCGACGACGCCAGACCGTCGTCCCCGATCAGGAAAACGAAAAGGGTGCGTCTGGCTGTTGCGTAAGGTTCCAATGGAATTTCAGCGATACACTCTGCGATGAATCCGATATCGACTTTTTTCTGAAGTGAATTTAATCAGCGGCATAATTGTTTTTACATTCATTAATATCGAAGACTAATCATGACTTCATTAATCATGAATTTTGTGTAAACAATAAGAATCTCATTTTTAGACCGTATATGTAATATGTGAGAACACAATCGATAAACTAGAAGCCTATACCGATCGAAGCTAGATCTTTTAATGCTTTAAATAATTTTAATGTGAATTATATATATGCTATAATATAACTAGCATATATATCATATTTGTAGTCCTTCAAACTGCGCGCCGAATTTGGTTTTCCGGACTTATAAACGCAATTGAACTACTGGAATAATACGAATTAAATTAATTGACAATTTTGATACCCGGCATCATATTAGCAAGATGTGAATGTGTTGAAAAACTGTAAATAAATTTATTGCGAAAAATATTACCTCGGCCAGGAGTCGAACCCGGATCACTTGTATTCCGTACGTGCGTCCTAAGCCATTAGACTACCGAAGCCTTAGTAATATTCTTCGCAATAATCGGTATATATGTAAGGAAACAACGTCTCTCTCTCTCTCTCTCTCTCTCTCTCTCTCTCTCTCTCTCTATCTCTCTCTCTCTCTCTCTCTCCAAAATATATATAAGATTTTAATCGTAAAAAAAATATGGTGATTGAGCGTAGCATAAAAATTACTTTCGCAACCCCCAAAGAAATAAAATAAAATGGATTTTAGTAATACCAATATATTTTCCACTTATTTTTCTGTATATGCTTGAGAATTATCAGTTATCGTTATATTATAATCGATTTCATTATACAGAGAAAGAATAATTTTACTGAGGTATTTAAAAATTTAGGTAGATACAGAACTGAAATTAATTTTGTTGAACCATCAAAAGAATTACGTAGGATACTCAAGCATGATGAGCAATGCTGCAAAAGTTTTGACCTTATAACAAATAGTTTGAGCGTCCTACATAATTATTTTGATAATCTTTACGTATAGGCATGAAATATAGCGTATCAACTTTATATTAAATTACTTTACTAGATTCATGCAATGATCCGCGAAGGTTTCAATTCGCAGACTATTGTGTTAAATTAATGCTAGCGACGATATCAGGTCGAAATTGCATACTTACCGTTTCGGGAGCCACATCCTATCCGCGATAAGGCGACCGCCGAAGAAATTAGGTATCATGGTTTCGTCGGGCGGTTTCGAGGTTCCACCTGCTGGCACCCGGATGTGGTACGGCGATGCGCGCGGTTATGTGACGCGTTATCTTGCGCTCCTGTACTTCGCGCACGAGCATTAATCCTCCTTGCCGGTGAAATACACGCTCGCGCGCGAAATTAGCATCGCGACTCCGCGGTTCGTTAATAAAGCCGTGTGCCACAGCTGCGTGGACTTATGAATATTTATGATCTAGATTTGTTCACCGAAAAGCAAATCGAACCGTCATTTCTTCGAACACATGCAAGTACGCGACATACGGGTGCACTTGCATATCAATATGTATATGTGTGTATATGCGTGCGAGTTACATAACATGCACGCCGATCGACGTACGACGACGATCGATCAATATTCGATTTGACGTTTGAAACATTCAATTTCGTAGCGCGGCGATTTACTTGCAAATCTGATTTGTTATAATAATTTATTATAGATAATATATTCTCTGGTCTGTTAATCATTAATTAACTATACTGAAAGAAGAATATGATAGTAGTTACCAAATGTTGGGCGAAATAATGTCAATCCAATGATCAATTAATATAATTAAAAATAATTAATTTTTTTATATTTAGTAGGTAAGTATTTTTAATATTTAATATTACTAAATAGTGTTATATTATTATGTCTCATAATACTTAATATTTAGAAAAGTAAAATATTTAGTTATATTAAAAAAGCATTTGATTAAAATTATTTTATCCATAAAATTTCGTAGTTATTACCAGATTCTTGCCGTCAAGTCTTCTGTACCGGAAATATGGTTTAATTTATCTTTTTCCGAAATTCTTTTTGATACGTTTAATATTAAATTTTACTTTTAAATCTTTTTGTTAAGCCATAGTTTCATGAAAACTGATTGAGTGAGAAGCAAAATGTTTGGTCACTCGTCTAGTCTTCAAGCTTAATTCACCAAGGCTTCTAGAGTTAAACACGCAAAACGCGTGGAAAGTACCGAGATATTCATCCGTACGTAAAGATGACGGTATCGATCGTAAGTAGCGGAGGATTTCCGTGATCATAGGTGCGTGCCAACCACGTGGCAGCTGCCTCCAACAGCTGTTACCGCTCGAATGCGTCGAGAAGCGCGTCGCTTTTTCGGCGCTTGCTGCCGATTTTTAATGTTTGCGTGTTCGTAAAGAGGAAGCATCGCGGTCCCGCGAAAACAGAATGCGTTTCTTATCGGCGATGCATCACCACACCGATCTTGGCTGTGATATCGACACGCGCACATTATACACAGCAGCGAAATCATGTCCGCGTTCCTCGACATTGCGAGCTTCTCTTTCCTTACACATTTTTGGGCCATGTACAATTTCTGAAGTTGCCACAAAACTGAAAATCAAGGAAATATCAGAGAAATTAAAAACGATCAAGGAAATCAGGAAAAAAAGTTAGGGAATTTTGCAAAATTTTCTGGAAAATTAAAATTTTTTACTTTAATAATAATTTACATTACTATGAAATTGCTCTATAGAATATTTGATGGTATCTAAATCAAGGTGAATATACAAAAAATTTTAAAATATTATTGAAAACATAAAAAAAAATCATGAAATTTTATCTAAAAATCAAAGAAAAATTATGGAATTTTAGGATAAGGAATTTCTGACAACAAATAATTTATTTCGAATTTATTTTTATTTATTTCGAGTTTATTTTGTAGATTAATAGCGTTTTCGGCCCGGCCGTATTTGCACCAACCTTAGTTTATACATTGTAGATTTTGTTTATTTTATATAAAGTCAATTGAACATGTACAGTTAGCTTCTTGTTCTCATAATCTCGAGTTTATAGAGACCTTTAATTGCATTTGTTTTATCGAAAAGTAATCTCTATGTATAAAAATTACTTATTTAATACATATACATAATTATTTAATACATAAAATGCGTTAAAAATTACGAGACATTTTCCATATGACTGAACTTGTCATAAAAATCAGCGATAGGGAATCGTCGTAAAATCGTTCACGTATGTAGGCGGAGTATTTGCCAGGGAAGGTTTTTAAAAAAAAAGGGAGAATGTGTGTGTTTGCAACAAACACGGCGACATCTTTTTGGCGACAATTTAAACCTCTTAAATCCTCGAGAATCCGTCGCTGTCATTCAGAAACGTCGAGATTATTCGAGTGCTTTTATTGGAATAAAAATGATCACATAATGACAGCTTCTCTGTCTTTAACGAAGACAAACAATGACTGTCGAATATAACTCTCAGTTATCTGCCAGGATAATCGAAAGCAAGAGATTAATCCATTATCACTGTCCCAGTTATAATATTTTCAATTAAATTCGATTTTAGCACAATATAATTTATACTTTTATTACTTATATTATTTATTGCATGAATCCTATATAACAAATAAACTCGAATATCTTCAAAAATTTAATGAATAATTGTTTCGAAAGTGAGGGAAAAAAATTCTATTAAAATATCTAGTATATTGCAGAAGCGAATGAAACTCTAACAGCTAATTTGATCAATCAAGCTCGATTAATGTTTAATCGATGAAA
Source organism: Mycetomoellerius zeteki (assembly GCF_001594055.1). Classification (NCBI taxonomy): domain Eukaryota; kingdom Metazoa; phylum Arthropoda; class Insecta; order Hymenoptera; family Formicidae; genus Mycetomoellerius; species Mycetomoellerius zeteki. The sequence goes on from NW_017257282.1 coordinate 121,084, forward strand.
AATAAAACGCAACACGCAACCGTCAAAAAATTAATTAAATCTAAATAGCAATTTTGCGATTCGAAACATACATATTCTATTTTTCAAATTTTGACAGCACGTACAGCATAAATAAAAAATTTACAAGGCGAGTACGTGTTATTATTACTTAATAAATTTTAATATATATATTTAATTATATTTAAATGTATTTTAATACACAAAATGTTACATATTTTAACATATTTTATTTATATTTCATTTATATTTCATAAGATAAAATCTTTAATAGATACAATTATATGCATAAAATTAAATTTATAATACGTTTTAACATATTAAATTTTATAAGTTCTACACTGAGAAAAGAATTTAGTAATAACTACTAAATGTTGAATGAAATAGTTTCAATCAAATATTCAGTTAATATAATAAAAAATAATTTTACTTTTCTAAATGTTTAATATTATCAATATATAATAATGTAATTAATTATTTACTAAATATTTAAAAAAATAAAATTATTTTAGTTGTATTAACAGATCGTTTGTGAATGATATTATTTTACTCAATATTCAGTAACTACTAGCAGATTATTTTTTCAGTGAAACATTAAACTTTATGTATTCTGATATACGTGTATTTATATATTTATGTATATCGATAGTTGAGTGTACCAAGTGCACTGTCAGGAATGCATGCGGCGGTTATCTTTCCTCGGAAACTCTGAACGCTCTGAACGCACCGCCGGCGCCGCTGCTACCGCAGCTCGGGCGTTTCCGTGCGCGGGCGTCCGAGCCGAGGCGCTCCGGTCGACCGATTACTCCGACGGCCGCAGTACGCGGCGAGACGCGAACCAGTGTGTCGTAGCTTTTTTTCGAACGATAAACGGCGTCGCGCCGAGTCTCTCTGCACGCATTCGATTACTTTATTCGCGAGCCGCGACGCGCCTTCGTCGCGCTGCCTTCCCGAGTGGCGAGAGCCGTGAAGATCGGATCCGAGGATCGCGCTGCGATTAGGAGTGATCGGCTGGATCTCTCAAGTCAATCGAAGCCGGAAGTGCGACTCGCGGACACGTGGTAATTACTCGATGATGATAAGAGCGAGCGAGCGCGCGCGCGCTTACACGCGGCGCGACGGTAGAAGGGCAAGAGGAGAAAGGAAAGAAAATTAATTCGACCAACGCGAGCATTTTCCGCATTGACTCGCGACGTGGCGCCAACGTAATTTCCACGCGCGTTTCCCTCGCGATCGCTAGTCTCGTGACACGCGCCTGCGTGAGTTCGTAATTTTCCGCGGATAGGCAATTCGCAGAAAAACCTCGGAGCGACGTGCTCTTGAAATTCCAGAGTCCGCGGAACTTTGCAACGTTACCGTGGTTGCACGAGAGAATTCTTTTCCTTTTTACAACGTACACGTCACGAGGGAGATAATGGCATTTTAGTGTAACGTTTTAGTGTAACGGTATCGTAAACGGTAGCGTTTTAGCTACGTTAATTAAATGCTTATAGAGCGGCAAACGATTAAATCGTCCCATTTCTTTTCCGTTATTCGGCGAAAATGCCTCGAAATTGTCTTAATAAACGCGGAGACTAATTTTCTTTTCGCCAAACCGCGATTGCGGCAGACGACGATTGCTCTAAAATTACGTCAAATAGACTCGAATTACAAACATTGTGCAACTAATCGTAATCGGAGGGCGAACTGATCACGGTATCAATTTCTTTGATGCATTCTATTTTCACCGCATCCCCGCGCGTTATACGAATCCGAAACGAGAATTGAATTAATTCGCAACGGCTTTAAATTTGACAATGTTTACATGTGAAATGCGATCCGATTTTCTTGTCCACAGATAGCCTTATGTATTTTGATATTCGAAAAAAGTGGATCAGAGAGTCTATACATTACAATTCGACAAGATTCTTCCTACTCTCTCTCTCTCTCTCTCTCTCTCTCTCTCTCTCTATCTCTCTCTCTCTCTCTCTCTCTCTCTCTCTCTCTCTCTCTCTCTCTCTCTCTCTCTCTCGCTCTCTCGACTCCGCTTGAGACTTATGTTCAATTTTGTAGCTGAAGAACGAGAGAAAGAGAGACCGGAGAAGAAGAAAAAGAATGATTTCTCTGACTCACTGTTTCTTCGGCACACACGAGCCTCGCAGCTTGCCGACGTCGTTAACGTGCGCGCCTCGTTAACCCGCGGGTGTTCGCGCCATGAGCGTTCTCATTTGAAGAATCAAAAATTATTTCTCCCTGAGAATGACTTAAAAAGAAGTTATTTTCCTCTGCGTTTCATATTTATATCCACCCTCGTCTTATATATTTATCTCACTTTGATCTGCTTTTTTACTCCGATTTGAGATTTTTGGAACAATCAATTCTCCCTGTTCATTTTTAATATGAACACTATAAATTAGTAAGCAAAATAATAAATTGCGTAAATTACTAAATATTATAGATTTGTCCGACTTTGGAAATAGTTTACTTCATAATTATTTAAAATGTATTTTTTTAGGTTTTATATACGAGCAGCATTCTTAATTTGTACGAATTTGTTTTGCTCAAGTAGACTTTCGCTTATAGTTACATTTCTGGACATATACGCACATTTAATACACGATTCTCTTGTAGCGCGCATCATACTTGTCTCGAGAGCGTTAGAAAAATATTTGGACACAATATCTGTTAACATAATTTAACAATTGACAACATACGAGATACTCGTGAAACGATTTTTTTTTTATTTCCGCTAATCATTTACGCATTGTTTTATATGCATCGATTATTTGTGACAGAGCTGCACGATGCGATGTTTAAATTTTTCGTTCTCACGGACTGATCCGCTTCCATGATCTTCTCTCCGACACTCGAAAACACATCACTGCGGCGCGGAACACGTGGCGCGTAGCTTTTTTGTTTGTGAATTGACTCACGAAGTATATTAGTGTGTAAAGAAGGAGAAGAAGAAAAAGAGAGAGAAACAGTTACAATTCGCGAGGGGAGAGTCATTTTTCGGTATGCGTCGCTAATGAGCACGAAGGCGAACGGAAGGCCAACCATTAGAAACCGACGACGACGACGACGAGAACTTCTCGTTAACATCTCGACGCGTCTTCCTGTTACAAGCAGAATCGTAAGTTACGACTTGATGTTTAAAATATATATGTACAAAAAGTTCTCGATCCTATATAACGAAAAATCGAATCGTTTATTTGGCTATGTTACCGAAAATGCATTAAATAAAAAAGTAAATTATATATTTATAGATTTAGATAAAAAATATAAATTTATAAATTTAGATAAATTATAGATTTGTACAATAGATTTATGTAATCAATTATGGCTCAATTTTATATTTACTGATTAACTTGTGGTTAACCTTAACCTGGTGATAATGTAAAAATTGTATTTTTCTATCTATGGTTAATCACTAAACTAATGATTTTGTAGTGAATAACTTTTAAAGTTACTAGGACAAAATTATTAGTTTAGTAGTTAATTATAGAGAGAAAAAAACAATTTTTACATTATTATCAAGATAAGTGAGGTTAAGTCTAAACCACAAGTTAACCAGATAATGAAAAACCAGGCCTAAGTCATTAATAAAGAGATATCATATTCCTCGTTACTTGAAATATAAATAAATTTAAGATTCGGAAACGACAATTTCACATAATGACATATTGAACGTGAAAATTGAAGATAATTTAGGAAAATTGCGTGTATCGCGATACAAACTTCAAAGTTATTTATCCAGTAGAAAGTCAACAAGTACAATATTAAGTATTTCACTACAATGTATTAAATGTTTCATCGACTCATGCTGATAACAAAATTAGATCTGTTAGTGCATATAAATTTTGCATACGTGTATACGCATAATAAATAAGCATGTTTACTGTCGCGATATCTGCATAAACTTGACAAACAATACATTTATTTATACCAAGCACGATCGATCCCCCGATATTATCTCTAATACATTCCTTCGCATCGATTTAATGGACTTGAGCGTGGATTCTTGCCTGCGTCTGCACTTTCTCGCGTTCTCGTTCTTCTAATCGCGCTTGACCGGAAACCGCGTAGACTGCGCTGCATCCGATAATATTATGCAAAGAGTTATGCAAAACACACCGGTCGTCGCGCTCGTCGATGTACACATCGCTACTTCCACTATCTTCCCTGCGAGCGAAACGCTGAAGATATTAGCGTTCGGCGTATCCGGGATTTAGGTCACACCGTTGCGACTGCCTCGTAATCGCGAGTCGTACGAGAGCATGCGTAAATAAACCATCCATTCACGTGGCGAATGAGACCGGTATGCCGCATGCAACGTGAGCTCTGTTCGCTCCGTTTTCTCACTCGATTTCGATTTGCAGCTTTCGGTTGCTTCCCCTTCCCCTCCCCCCCCTCTCTCTCTCTTTGTGACAAAAAATTAAATTATCAACAAAAATTAGTCTAACGAGCCAATTTACGAGTAATTTCTATTCAATTCTCGTACGATTTGAAAAATTTTTTACGGTTTATATGATATCACGTTTTTATCTGAAAAATTTTTATTAGTTACACACAGAAAAATATCATTCTATTACTAAAAAAATAATTAATCAATTTACTTTTTTCTTTTTAAGTAACGACTGTCTTTAACAAAGAATATTTTCTTGATAATAAATGTACTTATTAAAAATTTTAGGAAAACTCATTATGTACTAAAATCAAGAATTAACTTTTTTTTTTAGAATATTATAAAATCGAAGAAGCGTCTTCATATAATAAGCAAATCGAATTTGTTTTAATTTAATAATGTTGAAAAAAAAATAACAAACGTTTCGTACTTCAGAATTGTGATTTATCAATCTTTCTTGGATTGTGCTACTGAAAATGATACTGATGAGCCGGCGCTTCCTATATTTGGCGGGAGAAATAAGTAAGTCGCGTCCAGAGATTACAAAGTCAACACGTTATGCACAATGAGTCATCATCCGTTGATCTCAATGATTCACATCAGGCAATCCACCGACCGTGCCGTCAGCTTTTCCGTTGACAAATGATTTCACGGGACACTTGTTGCTTTTATCGGGATGTTAGTGTAACGTATTCAAAATTTACGGATGAAAATCGCAAATGAGAAACTCGCGAGGATCTTATCCTCATCGAGATTATCAGTGAGGGAAAAAAATTACCATTTTCTTGAAATTAATTTACTATTTTTTTATATTCCAACGACAAAAACTCCGATAAAATCCATGCTATTTCTAAAGATTTGGACTTTGTAGCATTATTTTCGTATTTTATGCGTGATATCTTCATCGCAATCATGATCGATCATAAATCATAAATCGCATCGAAATGTATTTATTTCGTTTTTGCGCGGGCCATAGCACTTTTTAATCACGAATGTTGATTATGATTATCGTTATTGTCCACATTGGGATAATTAACGGACACAAGGAAAATGAACGAACGGAATTTGCACGAGTCATTGGCGGTCTTGACATCATCTCTATCATATCGAATGATTCAGCACAACTCAAGTTGTGAGAAACGGTATAATTGCGCGCGCGCGTCGTTTAATATTTAACCGACCGATGCAAATTATATCTATAATACATAAGTGCGTTTAACGTAGGCGGTCGCGTTAATGAACGCCGTTACAGTCCATAAATCCGTGATTCTATTCTCAAAAATTGAATAACTTTTGGGGAGTTAATTTATTATTATTTTAATATTTTTTCTTATAAAGGGATCCTAGAATCGTCCGTATTACCAACTAAACCATATAATTTTTGTATAACAATTACTTTTTTCCTCTTTTACTGATTCGAAAGTCCTTTTCCAGGATTAAAGTATACGCATTAATACGTGTCTGTGAGGTGGAGTTTATGCCGAGAACGTAAAAAAATTTCAAAATTGAGATCTTTACCATTTCTTACTCCAATATGGCGCTCTAGAGCTATCACATTATGACAACATTTGCTTCGTATAAAAGCTGTGAAATCTGTACTTACGAAATAGTAGTCCACAGATTAGTAGTTTGCACGAAGAAGCAACGTGGAGTTCTTAGAATTGGACTTAGACGTCTAATTAAAACGTTATTCTTACACGAAAATTTATGTATATGTGTGCGTGAGATATTGATGTAGGAGTATGTAGTGATGTGTCAATGACACGTAAATCGTCTGTGTGTAAATGCTATTCACAATATGGCTGCGTTCAGCAGAGCAAGCAGCTTTGCAACTGTTGTAAAATTCTTCAATATGAATGGTTTATGCATTTAGATCCGTAAGGAACCAAAAGTGAGAATCAATCGTATTCAAGAATCTTACAATAATTGCAAAGCTGCTTTTTCTGCTGAATGCAGCCATCGACTAATTATTTTTAGGATGACTTTAATGACAGGTTTTTATATGGTCTTTTATAAACGTGAAATATTTTGTCTCGAAAAATTGTTATTTTATATATTATATATATACATATACATGCACACTGCAACTGAAGACGAAGATACATCTGGCTTACACTCGACATACACGCATAGACACATAGATAATGTATAATAAGGTTTACGGTCGCAATGATATTTCGTCGCAGCAGAAATATCCTGAACTCGGGCCAACAGTGTCGCATACGTAGAACCAAGTCGTCATTGTGAATTTCGACGTTCTAGAATAAGTTCGACGTGTCATTTTCCGATATATATACGTAACGATACGAAGAGTATTTGCCTTCTATTAATAATAATATTTTATACTTTAAAAAAATAGAAGATATGCCGTTAAATAAAATCCGATTCGTATTTCAGAGAGATGAAGATGGGGATTTGGGGATTAAAAGCAATAGTAGCGTGCAGAAAAAGCAGCTTTGCAACTGTTGTAAGATTCTTCAATATGATTGATTTATACATTTTACATTTAGAGATTCATGAGAAATCAAGTGCAAGAACTGTAAACCAATTATATTAAAAAAAAAAAACTTGCACCAGTTTTGTAAAGCCGCTTTTTCTGTTGAACGTGTCCAATAATTAGAAATAAAATGATATTATATTGTTTATTAATCTTTTACTAAATATCGACATTTTTATGAATTTTACGATACTATAGGTCTGCTTTTATTACCTGCACTAGACTTCACTAGAACTCTCTCGTTTTCATCAAATGTCAAACATATGCCTATCTCACTTTAAGTTTCAAAAGTGTACGCTAGTTTAGCTATAAACTTTATGTTATGGACCTAATTTGAGAGGCCGAGACGTCTATTTTTGTAATCCGATTTATGTGTTGGAATAAAATATAAGCTTCACTAAGAATATCTTGCGTTCGTGATGTATGCCCTTTATTGTTTCATTTATAAACTTTATGTTATACACCATAACTTGGAAGTCGTCAACTCGCCCCAATTCTTGCCTCACTCTTCGTGGCAGCAAGGTGCATTCTTTTGATAAGACAACAGTGAATCTTTTGCGACGATTACGTCACCGTGTCGACGTGGTTCGCATAGCTTCTGAACAAATTGGCGACAAGGATACATTTCCTCGGCATTGGTTCATCACACGCCTTCTTCTTTTTTTTATCATAGTCTTCCGCGAATCGGCCGGAAATTGTCATCGCATTGTCGTCAATGTTACTCATATACATATATATATTATCTTTGAAACGTAAGGTGTATCTTTCCAAGTATCTAAATAATATCACAAATCGTAATAAATCTTCAATAGTGTTCGCAAAGCAAAAGATAAGTTTCACATTCATTTCATCAACCATAAAATTAGAAGATAATAAAATATAATAAAACTAATTGCTATTATTTTATTTTAGTTTTTTATGTTATTTAATTATTAATTTATAAAATAGATATCCGTAAGTCTTCATGTTATGAGTATAAGGATAAAGAAAAATAATACCGGTGAATAGCCTTGAAACATTATAAATGTTTTAAAATCATATCTCCATATAAATGGAATAAATTAACAATTCACATTACGATAAAAAAAAGAAATAATATAAACGAATATAAATCTCATTACAGTGATTTAACATTTCGACAACGCTTTTAACGTTAATTAATTTTCTCTTAATATTTCTTCTTCGTTTCGTGAATGGAGAGAGGAATTTTATAAAGTATATTTTATTGTGTCGAAAGAAAATTTATCGATGCTCTTTCGAGAGTACTTTACACCGCTCGGTGGCGGTCACATAAATTAGTGCAGCGTGTATATACCGTTAAGCAGTCGCTATCACAAAATAACTGCAGCATAATAAACATCCGAGAAGGAAAGACGGGCGGAGGGAGGAAGGGAAGATATACCGTGGTATGCGCGCGTGTTTTTGATACGCGCCTAATCGCCGTGACATAATCGCCGTACCGCCAGCGTGCAGCATGACGTGATCTTGTAATATAATCGATGCCCTTTTGTTCGGAGGCCACGCGGCTCGTTAACGTAAAAGCACACACATTAATACGCGCGCGCACACACACACGTACACGATTTATCGGGTAATCCATCAGAGAATTATTTTTCTCGCATGACACGTGAAAAAGGCAGATCGCGAGACGATGTACGGTTGACGATCGCCGAGCACCCGGTAGAACTTTGTTAATATACTTCTCAATCGATGGTCTTATCGAGCGACATACGCGATATGCACGAATTGCATCCTTTCAGTACAGGGTCCCTACTCGTTCAGAAAAAAGTGTCTCGCAAATTATTTCCACTTTATAATCTGATATTTCTAAAATCTCTGTCATTAAATGTGTACAAAACGATTAGAAGGAATAACATCTTACGTCTAAACAGTAGGGTAGAGCGGAGCTATTTGAGCATAGGGGCAAGTTGGTCAAATGCAAATATCTAAATAACCAAAATATATATAGATACGTCTATGCTTGCGTAATGTAGCACAAAGACAGAGATTATTGTACCTTAATACAATAATCTGTGTCCGGTTATCAACGGCCAAATACGTACGCTTTTTCGTTTTTATATATCAAAAGTAAAATTATTAGGTGAGTATTCTTTTTGGTCCACATGGTAATTAGAGCGATTGATAATAATCAAATGTATTTTTTAGATATAAGTTATTATCGTATTTTTTAACTTTAATGTTTAAGTTGCTATTTTATTTACGGTTTTTCAGTTATAAAAAAGTATTTCAGTCAACACCGATATGAGGCTTGTTGAGCCAGTACCTCATAAATAACCTTATAAACACTCAGCTGCTTAAATGAAATCTGTCTTTATCAATGCTTTTTATTCTATGTCAACGATTAAACATATACATATTTTACGTTTAATTATTATTATAAAGAGTAAAGATTTTAGTTTTTCTAATTTTGTTAATTAAAGCATTTAAAAAGAAAGAATATTACAAATTATTATATTTAAGATGCAAATAATAAAAATTTGATTAATATACATATAATCCTTTCATGTTTTTAATAATATATAACCTCATTAAACGGTTACCTTCATGACTCAATTTATCCTTCGAGGATGCTCAACATGCCCCATAGATGGGGCATATTGGTCCACTTTGCATTCTTGTAATTAACGTAATTTTTTTCTTATTTACGAGATATATTAAGGATTTATAAGTATTTAATTATTGAGCCAGATGAACATGCAACATTTTAAAGCATTTACCATTAATCTATCATAATTGTGTGAAGATTTATAATAATTTAAAGAAAAAGTGTCACAACTAGCTCCGCTCTACCCTACATCTGTTTAGTACGTATCTCATTTTCCCTCTATAATTTTCGTTTAGAAAAAAACACATACACACAAATTACTTTTTCTTATCTTATCGGGGTTTGAAAATATTTTAATATAAATAGAAAATATATCTACTTTTTAAATGTAAAACATGAGAAAATGCATCTATTTTTTTAAATATAACACGCAAAAAGGTATCTATTTTTTTAAATATAAAACGCGAGAAAATGTGTCTATTCTATTTTTGATAAAATCGAATACAACGCCTTGGACTCTTTCTCTGTTTATTAATTCACTTTAGATACTGATAAGCGACACACAAGTCGTAACTCGGAAACATATCGATGAAACGATATGACTAAAAATATACGTTTGCACATTACAAATGAAGAAAAAGATATGAGGGTTGAAAGGGTTGAACGCGACGATGTACCTGAAGGTTTTAACTTAACCAGGTCAAGCCTTCCGGCAAAAACCGAACGATCAAGTTCGATCCGATTCGTGTCCGGTCGCTCACGACTCCGAACGACAGCTCGATAGTATTGAGTTCAAATAAACACGTGCTTTTGTCTCATGGCGTCGGCCAACTGCCGACGCGCAGAACTCTGGACGCGAAGTTAAAAATAAAGGCGACCTGACGTTTAGCAGTCTTTATATCCAGGCCGCGACATAATAAGAAACTGGGATTCCGATGTTAATATTAAAATCATTTCATTTTAAGTCAATTACCTTTTAATCAATCATGAATTTTTACACAGATTTCTTTATCGTTTGAAAATCAATTTTTATCTTTTTCTAACATGAGATATTCTTTTTGGATCAATGCGATGATAATTTCAGGAAAAATAATTAAAATTTTTTTTTTTATATTTATTATACACTACGCCAAAAAATTAAGAAATTACCTATTCTCCAAAATTAGACAATTTTCAAAAGAGTGTAATTTCATAAAAAATGATTGTAATGGGATAATTTAGAAAGCATTTTAAAGCTTGGAATCTCTATTTTTCATATTGGTAATTTAGATAACTATCTGAATAGATCTAAAGTAGAGACTTCAAATTTCAAAATATTTTTTCTATCGTTTCATTACCATTTTTTACGAAGTTATGCTTTCTTAAAAATTGCTTATATTTTTGGAGGAGAATAGGTGATTAATTTGATTCTTTCGATAAAATCCAGGAGTCTAAAAACAACTCTACTGGCATTCATCAATAGTTAATCTTTAATTAGTAATTCCCACTCATATTTTAAAGTATATAGCTTTTATATTAACGGAAAACGACATCAAGTCAACGTGCGACATATCTTTTTTATAATCGGAGGATATATGAAATCACATCGACATGTTTTTTGTCGGTGGCGTTTATCGACATAATAGAGTAGTGACAATAGCGGTTAACGTGATCGCAGAACATAATTCGTATATAAACGTAGAATTAACTTCTGCTTTGTGAAATGGGACGATTCGACAAGGCGAGACCTGGGTACCACCGATGAGCTCGATCGACCGGAGTCCGTGCATCTCGTACAGAAAATCGCTTTCTATTACACGCTTGAATCGCCGTGGCCATCCGCCGCTTTCTCACGGAAGCTTTCAAAAAGGAAGAAGGTGAAAAAGGACGAAGAGAGAGAGAGAGAGAGAGAGAGAGAGAGAGAGAGAGAGAGAAGGAGAAGGAAAAAGAGCGCAGAGTTTATCGGCATCGAAACGGTGTTTCGCGCGATCGAACATGGGGCCGGGTCGTTATACCTAACCGTTTAATATATGTATATCCGAAGGCGTACGTATGTGTCTACTTTTATCCATGTATACCTGTCGTATCGATCGTTTCCTTGCCGTCCGCCAGCGCGACCGTAACGTGCGATATCGAACGCAAACAGTCGCATTCGATACCTTCCCTCCTCTAAATCAAGCGTGTGTGATAGAATCCATCGTAAGAAAGCCACGATCGGATGAACTGGGAACGACTTCTGCTTATTGTTACCCGAAATCGACGATGGAAGATTAATGCTAAGCAGGCACAAAACTGTCAATCAGGAAAATAATGGAAATTAAAAACAGCCAAAGAAATCAGGGAATTTTGCAAAATCTTCTAGAAAATTAAAATTCTTGACTTTAAAGAAATTTAATACGCGTACATTACGACACTTACGCAATTTTGGAATATTATCAACTTAACAATTAAATGAAACGGTATTAGCAATATTAATAGTGATTTACATTGCTCTCTATGTTAAATTGCTCTCTTAATAAAATATTTGATAATTTCCAAATCAAGGTGAAAATATAAAAAAAATTTCAAAATGTTGAAATGTTTGTTCAACATATATTGAAAGCATTATAATAGAGAAAATCATAAAATTTTGTCTCGAAATCGGGGAAAAGTTATGGAATTTTAGAATGAGGAATTTGTGACAACCCTACTAAAGGCGGGAGAATAATCTTATGCATAAAGCATAAAGCATAAGAAAATCAGAATCTTTTATTTCATGGAACTAATCAGAATCTTTTATTTCATGGAAAAGAAATAAATGAAGGACTTTGATTGGTCCATTTTCTTATGCATTATGCGTTATGCAAGACTTTGTGTTTCCGCCTTAAAAATTGCAATTAAGTATTCACGCTTCGATCTCTCTCGCGCAAACAGAGAGATCTCGTTATTTTCCACATAAAAAAGAAATGAAACAGCGTAAGGGCCCTCATACACAAAATGACGTTATAAGTTGCATAACCACAGTATAAAGCCGCTGAACCAATGAGCATCTCATGTAAATCAGCATCTTTATGTTGGATGCTTATTGGTTCAGCGAACTCATACTATGGTTATGCAGCTTATGTAATTTTGTGTGATGGCCCTAACTCTTCATCATACCGCGAAACAATTGAGGAACCCTCGCCAACGTCCGCGAGGAGTTCGCTCTGAGGCGCCGTTGAATGAACGTAGGGTACTACGACGAGCTATCCGTTAATAATTCCGACGCTGAGTCACCGTTTCCAATACGCCCACTGTCATCGCTTGATGCATTCCGAATGACGTCGGTCGCTGACACCGCGGTCACGTGACGTCCACTTCTCTCTATGGATCTCACGTTGTCCACTGAATGATCGGAAATCACGATCGGAGTCGCGCATGACTCTAGCCGGCCGGAATGTCATGTCATTTCGATAAACAGAGTACCGCCGGTTTTGAACTATTTCGAGTCGAAGACATTTCTTGGAACCTGATGCGCAACAGACGCATCGTGAACGTACGGTACGGTGGATAACTCACCAGTGATTATCTCCCGTAAAGATACGACGAGACAGCGGACGAATAACCATTCATATTTTATATATATATATATATATAAATGTAGATATACATTGACAGTTTGATGATGGCTATTGACAATGAAAGGCCAGCGATCGACTTGCATTAGTATTCTATAAATTACTGTCTTGGCACAAGATACTGTTTCTATTATTATTTCGTAAAGAGAAAGCATGTGTGTATATTTTCTCATCTCTCTTTTTAGTTACATCTTTCATCTGCCTTTTTAACTTTTTATGTGATAGTGCAAATGTGTAAATCGCATCTTTCCAGACAGCGAGTCGTTATATATTATCTATAGTTCAAGAAAGTCTATAAACAACTTAGCTGTGCTATCTATCTATAGACATAGACTGGTATTTTTCCATACAAAATATATTGCCTGGTGTATAAGTCCTGGTAATATGCAACGTACAATTTTCTCACCGCGAGAATTGAATTAAATTATCGCGTCGCGTCGCGCCGATATATCATAATTATAAAACAATAATAATTACGAGAACAATGTCTATGCTATAACTAATACTCGCGACGCGTTGATATGTTGCTCTCAGATGCTCACGATTACTCGCAAATATTATGCAATTCCTGCTTCTGATACCACCGCCGCTACTCGTTATCTCTTACATTCTTACCGCGCTCTTCTTTTATTACGTTCTTCCCTATCTCCTCATTTTTATCTCCAAGTAATGCCGTGACGTCGTTATCGTCTCCCTCCTACAATTTACCACAATCGTGTCGATGCACTCGTTCTGCATCTAGTGATGCATTTAGGCCCTCAACGTAGACAATTTGTTGCTGTAAATTCTTTTTCTGGTTTGCTTTATTGTTTTCAACATTCTATTTAAAAATTTTTTCTTCTCTAACAAAAAACAAATTATTCTTTTTCACAATTCTCACAAAAGACAAACCAATTTAACAATATAACTAAAAGTTAAAAATTTGTTATTATTTGCGCAAGTCCAAGAAATATAGAGTATCTTAAATATAATATTAATGTTTTTATCAAGACAATTTCACATTTGTACATTTTCGCAATTGTACGCGTTAAAAAAAATTAGATTTGACATTTAAACATTACTGAAAATAATTTAAAAATATTGCAAATATGTAATATTTTAGATCCAGTTTTTTATTTTTCTAAATACGCACATATATAAATCGCGCAACACCATAACTCCTAAACTATTTCTTCAAGGAGTGAAAGTCGTTCATATATCTGATTTGCATTTGTGTTATTTTGTGTTGCACTCTATGACTATAGAAATTCTGTTTAAAATTCTTGACTAGGTCGATTCCAGCACAAGTATTATGTGACACGAGTAAAAAAGGAAAAATAATACCGGAAAAAGAAAACAAGTATACTTTTCTTTTTCCGGTATTATTTTTCCTTTTTTTACTCGTGTCACATAATACGTAATTATGAAAATAATGGAATACGTGAAAGAGCATAGAAGAAATTCTTATGATGAATTGTACTGTTTGTGTTGCGCCTTATACTGTATATTTTGTATATAATCAGTTTCGTGATATTGCGCCATCATGCTCGTGTAAAAATGAATCGGATTAACTCTTGTCATTGTTTTGACACTACGTAGAAATCGGACTTTCAGATTTTTAGTTAATTAGCTAAAGCTATCATATGACTCCATTGACATAAGACAACAATTAGCAAAAGCTTTTTCAACAAACTTCAAATACGTTAATTTTAATATCAAACAAAAAATTCGTGTTTCTATTTTAATGATAATATAAGGAAAGATAATATGCTCAAAACCGATTGTATTAATAATTTACGTAATTTTCTAATTGTTTATCTGTAACATTTTTTTGTCTAATACATATCATTATGCGCAATTTACCTAATTTCCATTTCATTTGCTTTTGTATTCAAGAATTTCCTGCATAATGATTTGACTCAAATAATCGCGAAAACATCCGCTTCGATCGAGGACGTTCGTTCATTGATCTCCCTTCAATATTAAGGGTTAATTTCTAATCATTAGCAAAAATGACAAATTTTTATACAACTTTGCAAAAAAATATTCTGGCTTGAAAGTTATGGCTCATTTCTGTTGAGTAGTGGTTGATATATAATATATAATTTTGTCACCGTATTACACCATATCTCATCACGTTACTCTTAATTCGATATCCGGTGACGTATATTGTCGGTTTCCTGTAGCGAAGTACTAACTCTTTCCATGCACGGGTTTATCGTGGAAAAATTTCTGGAAGTTGGCTGACGCACAGCAGTTTGCCGCAGATACACAGCGTCGACACTGTAGAAATAGAGTGGCGTTTCTAGCTAGAACTAGCCGCTAGTGTCAATATTAACAACCCCCTGTTGAACATCCACCTTATCTATCTTATCCGTAGATAGCATGACGACGAGACATCGGTCTTTACTTTTCCATAAACCGATTAGACGCTATCATTTCGATTAAAATGCGCAAGTCTCCTCTTGGAATGCGTTTACTTTTTATGTCACTACATCGATATTTGAATAATTTAAAATTTTTAGTCATCCCTCTCCGTATCTATCTTGAATACGATTCGTAAATCATATCAGATATTTAAAAAATCGATTCTACATCTTTTAAATTCTTCTCAAATCTTTTTTGTTTTTTGTTTTTGTACGTTTAACTGATTTAATTAAACATTTTTATTTTAAAATTATATACGACACACAATGTAATAATATAAGGAATATATTTCTACATTTCTATTGTATGTTTAACTGTGGCAGTAAACAATTTTTTAAATTAATTTTTCTAATAAATCTTTTTATTACATTATAATCCGTCGGTTATTGAACAGTATAATAATGAAGCTAGGAAGTCTTCCTCATGAAATCGCACTCGCAATAATTAGGTATCGTCGTGTGTGACGCCTCGGCCGGCACCGTATACACATGCGTGCGTCACGCACACGCAGGCGTAACTAGAAAGCGACGCACGTGTCACGCGGTCGCGCAGGTATCCTACCTACACGCAATCTTCACGTCGAATCGTGCAATGACGTACCCTCCCACCCTCCGACACATAAATGAGTTTTAAGATATGTTTAGATGGAATGATACCGCATTAGACCGATGTGTCCTTCTGTTTCTGCTGATAATCGAGATAAAATTCCTTGAAATAAAAACTAATATAGAGATTTATCAGACAAATATATCTAAAACACATCAGTCTTTAAATATTAGTTGACAGCCAACCTTTCCCTTTGAAAAACAATTTTGATTCTGTAAAAATTGTGATTTACCGTTCAAATTTTTTAGGCAGATCAAAAAGTACAATTGTACAATCTTATGAACATACATATAAGAAAAAGGGTCAACTGATAACAGCATCCCCAGGAGTGCTTTATCTTACATATAATTGATTGCGGAGCAACTGAATGTATTTCTCGTTAAACTTTTTTTCTTTTCGTCAGTATTTACATTGATATACTAGTTTAATGTATCGACGGATAAGATAAGAAATTTCTAAATTTTACCATGAAGATAGAGAGGGGAAAATAGAAATATTTTTAATAGATATTTTATTTCGGTTCATCATTTTGTATATGATGCATCAGTTCTGATTCGAATGACAAAAGATGAGGAATCGCATTGCAGGGACTTCCTGGATTTTAATATGTGAACGCCCTTGGCCAGCGGCTTCCACACAGCGATTTTTGTCGTGTGTGCCTCTATGTGAAGTCACGCCGCTAGCACTTTCCCTTTTCAAGATCGATTTTGGCGCCGTGCGTCCGGACGGCGCAAGTCGACGACGTCGACGGTTCTTCAGGCAGGGCTGTATTTATACGTAACCGTCCAGTTTTCTCCCCTTGTTTCGCTTTTTGATGAGAAATCGGTGGGCACGCACTGTCCTTTCATTTCGAACAATCTTGAGATATTTTCTTCAAATTTAAAGGACTCTTGATTTTAATTGAAATCTGCACAGAGTAATGGACCTGCAATGTCATACGAGCTAGTAATATAATGCTATTGTTCAAAGATAGAGATTCCTCCATTCCTTTCGCGGAAGTATCCATATCGCGTTGGCGACATCCACAAAATTTTCAGTCAATTTGTCCATGCTTTCTATTTATTCCTCATTCCTACCCCCCCCCCC
This sequence comes from Mycetomoellerius zeteki, assembly GCF_001594055.1. Taxonomy (NCBI): domain Eukaryota; kingdom Metazoa; phylum Arthropoda; class Insecta; order Hymenoptera; family Formicidae; genus Mycetomoellerius; species Mycetomoellerius zeteki. The sequence continues at coordinate 138,201 of NW_017257282.1, forward strand.
CTCTTTCTCTTCAGTACCTCGATCACCATGCTCGCTCCATCGACTTGTTAAATGGCAAAAAAAAATACGAGGACAGCGAGAGAGTGGGACGGACGGAAGAAAAAGAATACTCGAAAAAAGGTGTCTTAGGCTGAGACATCAAAAGCTCTTCCACGGGGGTGACCCGCTGCGATCCATCCCTGTCCGCAAAGGCTCTCTTTCTCTGTTTCTCTTTTTCTTTCTCTCGTTTTCTCTCTTCCCATCCGACGTTCTCTCTCGGTTCCTCCTCACCCCTCTTTCGTCTACCTTGCCTCGCGAAAACCCGCCGCCTTTCGTTAAAGGTGACCCGACGAAATCGCCAACGAGTCACACGTGCGTGTAAAAGGGTTGAAGAGAGGGAGAGGGCAGTTGAAGGGAAAAAGGAGAGAGGAGTCCTCCGGCGGGTGGTGGGCCGTCGGGAACCACGAGGCAGACAGTGCACGCACTCTTCGCGCTATGTCATGGATATCGCCGAAAATCCCCTAAAGGGAAATACGCGAAACAAAGGCCAATTCCCTTCCACCCTCGTATTGCTTGCCATCCGTCGTATCTCTTCCGTCCTCCTCTTCCTCCTCGCGTGCACGAGCGCCCGCGCGTTTATTGCATCCTTGTCTATTCCACCCTTGCCTCTTTTTATTCTTCAATTTTATGAATGTATGCTTAATTTGTTGTTGATTTTCATACATACTTTCTTCAATTGAAATGTAGCTTAATAAATTATTTAATGTAAATCTAATGTACATCTTTTTAGATGTAAAAAAAGATAAAAAAGGTTTATATCAGAAATTCAAGTGTTATTAAAAGAAACTCTCCCCAAATACAATTTTATTTGTGATTATAACGAAAATGATGTATTTTCTAAGATTTTTATGATCTGAAAAAATAGAATTTTTTATTCTTGAGATCTTCACATTCATTTATATATTTAATCATAGATATGAATGAACTAATATTTTGCACTAGTTTTCTTATCGTTGCATTTTTATCTGATAAAGTTGCATACATTTTTCTTTGAGCGTTATTACGTGAATAGAAATCGACATTATAGCATTATCGTCAATTTGCTGATTAAATAAATTCATGATAAGCAGTTACTCGTGAATTCAACGTGAATTGCAACATTAATACAGAATGATACAGAAATCCCTCGTTGCATGTAAGTGCATCGCGACTCAACAATGCATCTTGCGTGTATCGAGCACATTTCGCTTTCTTCATGAATTATTTTTACAATACATGAAGAGAAAAAAGTCTCTAATCCATTGTATGTATCTCAAGAGCCAAACATTATTAGAATTGTCATATTCAATAAATAATTTTAAAATTATTGAAACTATCGTTTTTAATTAATTATATAGAAATATAATTACTCTAATCTTCTACAAATTAATCTTGGATAATTAACATATGTTTATCTTTGATAGGCATGTCTAATATCTTAATACAATATAATACGATACAATTACAATATTCATCAAAACAGCTAAAAGTACGATAAAATGTAGAAATTTTTTAATAAAAAATTCGAAAGCACAATATCTATAATTGACCAATTGAGGAATTTTAATTTTGACCTGACGCGATATTTTCAGACGGTTGATTCGTAATCTAACTGGTTAGAAACATGCTCATAGCTTATAATCTAGGTTGCACAAGGTTAATCGCTCGTAGTCTTATCTCACGAAAGTGCGATAGAGTTTATCTTCGAACCCGAGTAGATCCTACAGGGTCATTCGCCGTCTTCTTCAAGGTTGCTCGAAAGCCGCGGCATCGTCGATGAGTGGGTCGGCCCGCTGAAAAATCGATACGTACGAAAGTGAGAGTCGCTCCCTCGGTTCCACCCTCCTTTTTGTTCTTCATGCTTCGCTTACTCTTCTTACTTGCCGTTTGGTTCATTCATGTTGTCGTGGCGGCCGCGCCGATGCACCTAAATGCGCAAGCACAGTTTACGCTCGTGCAAGTTCGAACAAAGTACGCAAAGCCGGTCAAAATGAAATTTAAAGCGCGTTAACGGCATGCGATTTGAAGCGCATCTCTTGCGCAAAAATATTTATTTCAATACTTGATCCAAGGTCTTCAAAAGACTCATTATCCCTTTTATCGAATCCTAATTGTCAGACACATGTCTGATATACTAAAATCCTTAATGATATACTAATGAAATAACCAGATCCTTAATGAAATTGTGACAAATTAAAGTTTTTTAAATTAAATATTAAAATATTTAAAATATAATTATAAATAAAAAGATTACAATTTCTAATCGAATTCCAAATTTAACTTTTCCAAATCTTATCGGATTTTCTCTTTAATATTGCAAATTATAACATAATACCTATAATACATATAATATTACAATATAATATGATATTGAAAATTGTACTGTTCCACAAATAGTTGTTTAAATAGTAAAGAGATCAAAAAGGACCCAACAATGTAAATCTATTAAAGCATCCTTGTTGTTTGATACATATTTGAAGATTAAAGAGACAATATCCAATCGATCTCTATAGGATTTCAGAAAAAAAGTATCGTGTTCAATTTTTATTTAACGTGTGAAATTTTATTTATGTTACTTAGCACGCAAGTGTTAGTTACTTTTTCTCCTTAGTTATTAAATCTGTAATATTTGTATACTGTAATTCTGTAATTTGCATATAATAATTAGTTTTATAATTATAAAATAACTTGATAAATTTGATATTATTAAATAACGACACGTTAACAGATATATCTCGTTATATTGTAAGACAACAATGCCGCTATGTAATGTAAACAGCCGATGACTCCCCGCCAGGTTGTAGCTCGGCTTTCAAAGTTTATTACCGATTACCGTTGGAATCTTGCTTGCTGCCGTGTAAGAGTCTGTCAGAGTCTCGTTCAAATTTGGCACTTTATGGCCGCTCTCTTTCTTCGCTTACAATCTCTACTCACTCAAGACGGATTAGAATACGTAAAAGGGATACGCAAGATGATGTGGTATTGGAATATCTTTTACATTTGTTATACGCTGTTAATGATATTAATATGTTATTAGATAGTATAATTAAGAACATAAGTGCGCGCGTGTGTGTTAATATGAAGTATCGTTTACTTAGCTTTGTGTTACTTCTTCGTGTTCACTGAAATATGTCGCTTAATCCCGGGTATTATTTTCTATTTTCAGCAGCAGCGGGGTTGCTAAAGTCCTCGTAAGCAATCTACCGGCTCAAATACGACTAGAAGAGCTGGACCTGCTGTTCTCCAACTACGGCCAGGTCCAAAACATCGAAAAAGTGCCGTCGCGGGATCCAAATACACAAAGCGTCCTCATTAGCTATGAGACGCAAGAGCAAGTACAACAGTACGTAGTCGGCATGGTCTTTTATCTGCGTTTCTCAAAAGATCAATCGATCTAGAAAATTCATAGCGCAGAGGTCGCTGTCTCACTTTTACTCACTCTTTGTTCGTCACGAAGAATTATCACACGAAAGTTCTTTCTTACCGCATGTATACATTCGTATTTGGAATTCACGTTAGGACTTTAGGAATTTGCGAATGAAGGCTAATGACGTTCGGTTGTTTCAATCCATGCAGGATTGACTACTTAATTTATATATGTGTGTGTGTGCGCGCGCGCGCGCGCGTGTGTGTGTGTGACTACTTCATTCATGAAAGACATTCATTGATCTTGTTATTTGCAGGGCTGTGAATCAGTTAAATGGCTACGATTTCGACGGCAATCCGCTGAAAGTGGAGATGTCCTCGGCGGAGAGCCGACGCAGAGGCCGCAGCCAACGCAGCGGCGGCGTGGCCTTCGCCGGACTGCCAGGTTCCGGTCGCCAGACGGATTTCCCGCTGCGTATCCTCGTCCAATCCGACATGGTGGGTGCGATAATCGGCCGACAAGGTTCCACCATACGGCAGATCACGCAGATGACGCGCGCTCGGGTCGATGTGCATCGCAAGGACAATGTTGGCTCTCTGGAGAAAGCTATCACCATCTACGGCAATCCCGAGAACTGCACCAACGCTTGCAAGAAGATCCTGGAAGTCATGCAACAGGAGGCCAACAACACGAACAAAGGGTACGAGTTGATTTTGGCTTTTTTGAATCTCCGAGTTCTAAATCATATTATAATAATCGCGATGTTGGTCGAGGAGATATATATTAAATAATATAGTCAATATTTTTATATATTTTATATTAAATATAAATCTATTTGAATACTGTTCATGACTTTTTAGTAACGCGTACTGTTAATTCGGTTTCAGCACTTTAACATTCTTGCGATCATATCATTTTAAATACATAATCACAATTTAATATTATTAATTTACATCCCTTAACCGAATCATTGTGTCACTGTTAATTGAATTGTGACGTTAATTACATTACATTACTTGTCGACAGTGAGATCACTCTGAAGATCCTCGCGCACAACAATCTCATCGGTCGAATCATCGGTAAGGGCGGTAACACTATCAAGAGAATCATGCAGGACACCGATACGAAGATCACCGTCAGCAGTATCAACGATATCAATAGCTTCAATCTTGAGCGCATCATTACGGTTAAAGGATCGATCGACAACATGAGCAAAGCCGAGTCCATGATCTCCAGCAAGCTTCGTCAAAGCTACGAAAACGATCTGCAAGCTATGGCTGTGAGTTTCAGCGTATATTACTCATTTTTTTACAGTAAAACATAATTTTTCTTAGAAATCTCTCATAAATTAAAAAAATATATAAGAAAAATATAAATGTGAAAAAAATTATTAAAAAAATAAACAGTATAATTGTACAAATACATTCACGCGAATTTCAGTGACTTGTAAGTGAAATTTGCGTGAAAGTATTTTATGAAAATCGAGTCTCGAAAGGTTCTATTTAAAATTTTAGATTTAATATTTATTTATCAGAAATTAAAGTAGCAAGAGCAAACTCTTTGATCAAGCTTTTAGTTTGATTGTGTCAACCTCGTTGAAATCTGGCGCAAATAAAATACATCGATTGCGTCAGAGATGCCGTTGCGTAATGCGACGAGGCTTCTAATCGATATGATCATTGTTTTCGCCAGCCCCAAAGCATGATGTTCCCCGGCCTGCACCCGATGGCCATGATGTCCACCGCCGGTATGGGCTACAGCTCCCGTGGTCCCGGCCTCTATGGTTCTGGACCCGCCCCATATCCCTACCAGAGCAGCCTGCCTACTCAACAGGGCGTCCCCGCCAGTGATACCCAGGAGACGACTTTCCTCTACATTCCTAACAACAGTGTCGGCGCCATCATCGGCACCAAAGGCTCCCATATCCGTAACATAATCAGGTTCTCCGGCGCGAGCGTAAAAATCGCTCCTCTTGAACAAGATAAGCCGGCTGAGCAACAGACTGAGAGGAAGGTCACCATCGTCGGCTCCCCGGAATCTCAGTGGAAGGTAAGTGCGATAACTATCCTTGCTGTTCCTTAATCTATTAAGCAAGAGCGAAATTCATAATTTTTTATTTTATAATTTTTTCAGTTTTACACACGAATATTTATATCGATAGATAGCTCTGTCAGATTTGTTTATTATAATTAAAATGATCATATTTTAAATATGTGAGCTATAAAATCATGACTTTTTGCTAATACTAAAATAGTGTCTGAAGTCTGTTTTACTGTCCATATAATGTCGATGCCCCATATTGGCAGATAGGTATCGCGTCGGTCTACCGTTGTAAAGGTCCCAGGTTCGAATCCAGTCGCTGACGAGAAAAATTGTATAGAACCTTAAAGTGCGTAAAAATGTTCGCGATTAC
>NW_017257282.1:144032-186657 GCF_001594055.1 Mycetomoellerius zeteki
AGCAGGAATATTAAAGAAAGGGCCCCGTACCGATCTCGCCAAATCAAATATGCGAGAATCGGCCCCGTTTAACCCTTCGACATTTTTTTTTCTTTTCGTTTTATATTAATTCGTTTCTGACAACTGAAGAATTTTCTTCAAGATAACGGGGGATTTAATTTTTATATTTTTACATTTCTTAAATAATAACTTAAATGTCAAGCTCTATTTTATAATGCAATAAAATTTTATTGCATTTTTTAAATATTTTTACATTATCAAAAATTGCGATTTCAGGCCCAGTATTTGATCTTTGAGAAGATGCGGGAAGAGGGATACGTCGCCGGTACCGAAGATGTTAGACTGACCATCGAGATTCTTGTGCCCAGTACTCAGGTGGGCCGAATTATTGGCAAAGGTGGTCAAAACGTGAGGGAATTACAGCGCGTGACTGGTAGCGTTATTAAATTATCAGAACAGCAAGCGACTCCTCCTTCAGCAGAAGAGGAAACAACTGTCCATATAATTGGTCCCTTCTTCTCCGTTCAGGTAAGAAAGCTGATTTTTTACATAACTTTTATAAATAAATGGGTAAATAATTATCAGACATCTGTTATGAGATATATAAATTATCTTATCGTACTTATCAATAATTAAATACGATAATCATTTTTTCTTAAATCCATTTAAAAAAATAACAAGCCAGTGCATTAGAAAGATTGCTAATCAATAGATGGATTTTTTTCTTTTTAAATTAGAAATGAAGTGCGATTAAAAAAAAATAATGATGAGATAAATACTTTCTATTTTCTTACAGTCGGCACAGAGAAGAATCCGCGCGATGGTATTGCAATCAGGTGCACCCGGTGGAACCGGTGGTGCTACACGCGCCGGTCGCGGTAGCAGCCAAGAGGGTGCCTCCCGTTCTAAAAGAGATGGCAGCGCCACTTCCCAGGGCGGCACGACGTCGCAGCCTAGCTCCCAACAGCAGTCTGTCGGCTCGCCATCGAGCCAACAACAGCAGCAGCAGCAACAGCCGCAGCCGCCGCCATCGCCGCAGTAACATTAACATCGATGACACCGACCTGACGCGGACCGACGCCACAAACGCCCATCCGCTTTATTCGCCGGAGTGGCCTCGTCGTCGCTTTGACATTCTCTCTCGTCGAGAGGCTGAGCTTATCGCGATCTCCTCCTCTCGCGGGGCGCGCGCGACCCTCCCTCATCAGGGAGGGCTTCGAACGAGGGTGCGCGACGCGCAGATTGCGACGGGAAGACGCCCGGCAATGTTCTGAGAATTAACTCGACCGAGATCCAACAACTAGGTTCGCGGATTCTCGCACTCAGTGAGGTAGTAACAATTCCCGTTATCAGTTTTAGAAACGATTCACGAGTCCTGACTTGACGAATCAACGGGAATTCTAAGAAGAGTGCTCGGCAAGTCCGCAATTCGACGAGTTAATTCTGAGAATTCGAACGAAGAATTGTTATTCCAAAGATTCTAATTCCAAGACTCGATTGTTGTGAGTCAATCTGAAGAGTCAACGAGACCCTGGGCCCTCCGTTCGGTTCGACACGGGCGCATTCATCGTGATCGATGTTAATCACGTGCGAATGATTAATTTGTCTTAAGTGTCCTTTTCGACAATAGGGATACACATATTGTGATCAATCGCATTGGTATTCGGTTGAAACGATTGTGATTCTTGAATCACAACTTAAACGTAAAACTCGGCAATGGTAGGCGAAGCAAAGGCGAACCCGCGATCGATCGGAGGAGCGCCGAACATATGTTATCGAATCTGGTTTAGTCCAGGTAAACACTGCCCATACGCGATCGCTGACTCTCACGACCAACTCCCATCCTCGTTGACGAGGATCGTGGCGTTTTCCCCTTTGCTCTACGTGTCGCGCCTGCGTCCCGCGCGCACACCCCCGCGATAGCGACGAAGCGACAACACACAGCCGCGCACGACCCAATTTCGCAGCGCTAACGAAACCACCGCCGCCAATGAAATAGGACACTTCGACGAGAAACAAACTGATTTAAAAAAAAAATAGAAAAAAAAGAAAAACACACACAACCTTATTACCTCATTGCATTACGGTTAAAGATTTAATACGATAAAGGAAAGTGAAACGCGCGGGAGAAGCGATAAACCGATTAATCTAAAAAAAAGAAAAAGTTTATCTAATATTAAAGTTATTAATAATATACAGAGAAGTTAAGTGACAATTACATATTATGTTATATCTGTTACTACTACTGCAACTATTACTATTATTACTACCTACTACCTACCTAATACTATTATCGCTATATACTATTTACTTACTTCTTACTAGTACTACAGGAGGAAAGCGGTTTTTCTTAAAAAAAAAAAAAAAGAAAGCAACAAAAAACACAAATTTTAGGTACAGTTCTTTTATACACACAATTCAGAGACATTGAATAATAATATACGAGACTTAAATAATACCGAGACCGTATATCGCGGAACGGCGATCCGTTGACGGTCGTAGACATAAGCCAGGATGTCTCAGGAGGAGAAGAGAATAGAAGCGACCCCCGCGCCCCAACCCGCCCCTCCTCGCAGGTAATACCAAAGAAGCGACTATGAGTTATTTCGTATTAGTGAAGTGAAATGATACGCTCTAATCGCCTCAAGTTCCTCATCAAGAACCACGAAAGGAAGAGAAAGAAAGAAACAGCGATCAGATACGAGAATGTGAGAGGGGAAACCGACGAGTAATCATCAGACGTCGGAAACAACGCCGACGAGACATCAAGTCGCTGGCACGAATGATTGATGATGATGATGAAGAAAGAAGGAAGAAAAGGGAAAGGGGAGACGACGAAAATGTAATACTATATCGATATGACACGAATACCATTTTATGCCATGTTTTCAAAAAAACGTCTCTCAAACACACAGAGAGAATGAAAAAGCGACTGTCGGTACGCAACGAAGAACAGCGAATGAAAGAGAAAGAAAGAGATAAAGATAGAAAAATACAAGGGAAGCAAAAGAGAGACAGACGGCGAGCGAAGGAGGGGACATAAGGAACAAAAAGTGAACAGACAAAACTTTTCAGGGATTTTTACTTTTACCATGAATGTAATAATGTGTGAGTGTGCGTGTGTTGAATAATAATTATTAATTAATAAGTAATTTGATTACTGATTAGAGAAGTTAACGGCGGAAAGGTGATGGAAAGAGTAAGAAAGAATCAGTCTTAACGCGAGATAGGCAAGAGGTGGAAGAGAAGAAAAGGAAAGTAGAGGGACGGTAGGAGGGGGAGGAGAGAGAGAGAGAGAGAGAGAGAGAGCGAGAGCGAGGTGTCGCGACGTTTGATCGCGATATTTACTCTCGCCGCGGATGGTGTGTCGCCAAGACGAGCGTCGAGACGGAGCCTCCGCGAGGCGTCTCCCGACGAGCCTGCGAACCCCGTAATTTTTGCAAATTATAGCTGTTAGAGGCGCGCAGGATCCGGCCGGGGCGCGGAGAATCGCGGAGCGCAATAATCTCGATCTCGCATCGATATCGCGACTCGCAGCACGTATAATCGGCCATTATTATCCTGTTGCACAGAGCCAAGACATTCCTTTCGGAAACGAGGATAATCCGAGAATAACGCAAAGACGTTCGACGAGGCGAAACGAAAGGGAAAAAAAAAAAAGAAAACGAGACGCAATTTTGCGTCCTCCAATAGTGATGTTGCATCACTAAAAACGACCTCGAGCCTTGCTCTAGCTCGGTATTAATGACCAAGTATGCGTCACAGTCACTATATCGAGTTCTTAAGACATTCCTAAGTGATGCTTTTAGAGCGATATGGGGAAGAAAAATAGAGAAAGAGACAGAGAGGAAAAATGAGAGAGAAGTTCCAGACGATCGATCGCGCGGCAGGTAGATGAGGCGGAGATAGCAAGACGGGGAACGCGATGAATCAAATCAGATTCGGAGTCGAGAAAACCGACCCTGCAGAGCGGTCGTTTAAGCATGACCAAGGAAATTCAACAAATACAACGGACTAATCAATCACGGCGCAAGGTTTCGCGCCGATCGGAGCTCGATCGTTCTCAAAGATTTGTACAAACTTGACGAGAACGACCGCCGATTTTATTCTCTTTCATAATTACCTGGATCGTTAATTACTTCTCGAATTTATCCAACAGAAATGCGAGACTTACTTTTCATGATAAATCGGTGATTATCGAGCTCATCGGCGCGCAACCAAGGCGACACCGGCATCAGTACGTGAACCTCCATCGGAGGTTCACGTCTGGCGACACGATGAGCCCCACGGGCTCATCGATTTACACTCTCGGCGTTTGGTATGCGTTTAGTACAAAGATACACGAGGTTAAGAATAAATAAGATAATCAAGATTTAAAAGGGACACCAAGAGATAAAAGAAGATATAATGTCTTTATTCTTTTTCTTTATTCCTTTCTTTATTTTTTTTTTTTAGAAAAAGCTGAAAATTGAAATTCTGGAGTATGCGAGTATTATTTCACGAGCGTTAATCGATAAGAACAAAATACTTTACCGCGAAAGAGGAAGACACGCTTTGTCGCGTATTTTTTTATATTAATCGCTAAATAATGATTAACCAATCTATATTTTTCGAGTCGTTAACATTTGTTCTTAAAACCATAAAGATATTAGTTAACTTTAATCATTTATATAATTTTTGATTTTTCTAGATTTTAAATTTAGAAAAAAATCGGTGTAAATGAGCTTGATGTGTGGAATTTTATCATCGATCCTTTTCGATTTGAGTATTCATCTTTCTTCAATATAAAAAAATGATTTCCGTAAATATTGATTGACGCTAACTATAGTTTATATATAAAGTTCTTTGTTTTTCTAAATACAGTAAGAAGGTAAAAATTTAAATTAAAATCTCAAGATTTAAACTTAACAATTAAACCGCGAAAAAATTTGTTCACGCATACTCTAAAAATTCAATTCTCGGCTTTTTCCGAAAAAAAACCAAGGACTGATTAATCTCATGATATTATGTCTTTTTCAATTCTGTCTCTTTTGTTGAAAAGAAAAATCTTGAAGTCTTATTTCGATTTTTAACCTCGATCAACTTTAACTCGTGTTTATAAAAGTGGATATATAGAAGCTCGTAGACTCGATTGAATGTTTATCCCTGTTTCTAGTTCTAAAGCTTAGATGAAACAAAAATCTTATATAAATGGAGATTAAATATAATCGACATTTTGTTGAATGTAAAAACTAAACTTAACGACTCGAAAGAAGTGAGGATCAGGTAGATCACATATCTAACGCCGAATGGGCGACGAGAATACGAGTCTTCTTCTTTTCTGCTGCATCGCGCAAGGATGAAGCGCTGAATTAGCACACGAGTAAAGAAGAACAGAGGAAATGATGAAAAATCGAAAATAGAATGAAAGAGGAAAACGAGTCTGAAAACGTAGATTTATTTTTGATACATTGTTGGGGAGACTCCAAGTGAATCTTTCTTTTTCAATTTTTTTGTTAGATGTTTTTAATAACTTAATGAATTTTTACGATATTAAGAGAAAATAGAGAGGGAGAGAGAGTTTTTTTAATGTAAGATAAGAAAAGGAGAGAGAGAGAGAGAGAGAGAGGAGTGGCAAAATGAAATGATTTTCGCGGGAAAACGGATAAATTAACGTTATAGAGAGAGTGAGAGAGAGAGAGAGAGAGGATTATAAAAGTTAATCGGGGGGATGAGGCGCGCAGCTTTTTGCGCTGTGCTCGCTCGCTTTTAGGAAGGGGGGGGGAGAGATTACGACGTGAAGGAGATTTTTTAGTGGGATATATAAATTTGTATATTATATTTAATAATATATTTCGAAGAAGCGACGGTCGCGGGTCTGTTCGGCGAGGCCGTCGGCGAGACGGGGCCCGGTCCAGGAACCTCGCAGTTTTATGCGAGGGACCCCGTTCGCGTCGTACCACCGTAAAGGAGTACCCTCGCCCAGACCTGTGCCTGCGCAGTTATTTATCAAGCGTAAATATTTAAATGATGAAAGATGGAGAGGGAAGTAGTGAGAGAGAGAGGGAGAGATTTGTATTAAAGCTTGTAAAGAAGAAAAAAAAGTTGCGAAACGGAAGGAAGTGCCAAGGGACAAGAGAAATACGTTCGCACAGCATGCAAAACTAATACAACACAGCAATAGATTGCCGAATAGAATAGAATGCAATGATAACAGAGGCAAAAAATAACAGAGAACAATTACAGTGAAGCGCAGGTAATGAGCAAAAGGAAAGATAACAGAATGAGAGATAGCAAATACGGAATCAAGCCCTCGTTTATTCTCACGGTCGACGAATCATTTACGCTACTTCGAGACCAATGTCATATCAAGCGTCATCTTTTTGATTTCCTTTTTGGCCCATACTTTCAAAATTTCGATAAAGGGAGACAGTCCGGACACCTGAGAGAAGAAGAATTAAGCACGACGCGAAGCGAGACACGCGAATCGCCCCTATCATAGAGATCCGTCGTCGCGCCGAGGAGAAGTCCCTGACGGATACACTCCATCAGGACTTCGTCGAGTCGGCTTTCGATAGGTACCATCGCCCACCCGCCCTCTTTTGGAATATCTCTTTCTAAATTAAGCGAACGAAGCTTTTGCTCCGGGAAAAAACGCGGCGTCCGATATTTCGACGAGAGAAACAGAATCCGTTTATTTTTCTTGAAAAAATCATGTCGCCGATTTTTGGCGCGCGTAAAAAAAAAATTTGGAATATTGCATCAAAATTTTTCGAAAGTTTAGGTATATACATAGTGTTTACGAAATTATAAATTTGCGAAAACGTTAATCGCTGCGTTCTTCCCGCGGACAGATCTATGTGCCCCCGCATACGGAAACTCACACCTTTCGCTCGTTTATTGGGTCTTTCAGTTTGGATATTTTTGTTGCGACGAATTTTTAGAAAAAATTTAAGATTAAAAAATAGGAAGAAAAGAATGAAAATAAAAAAAGAAGATGAAACTTATATACTTTTCAAAAGATAACAAACAGAAGCAGCCTCTTTGATCAGGAAAAATGGAAGTGAATATTATTCGGTCGATTCCTCAAGCATTCAAAAAACGCTAAGATAAAAAGAAGGACAAAGGGAAAGAAAGAGAAGAGAGAGAGAGAGAGAGAGAGAGAGACAATTTGCTCGCACGCTCGAGAGAAAGAAAGAGAATGTACAAATCAAACAAAATTACAAACAATGATTGAATAGATGAAATTATTAATATAATAATAACTTAAAAAAGAAAGAAAATTTTAACGTTATAAATTATTACGTGCGCCAATGAGGCGTGCGAAAAGTTAGAGGCGAAGAATATAACTTAATCTACTGGTAGAGATATCGACAAACAAATGTACAAAATCGATTTATTGCTAAATGTTAGTATTCTAGAGTATTTTACTGTCGAAGATCGCGTAAAAGTGAAGATTATACTAAGCTCGGCTAAGATTGTACTATTCCGGCAGATTAAGCTTAAAAATAGGAAGTTCGAGCGAAAAAAAGTAAAATTTAATGTCATTCCGCCGAAAAAGAAGACATAAATAATGTCATCGTCACATAAAAAAAAAACAATAATCAGAAGAATCGATTAGTAAAAAAATAAAAGAACACTTCAACTATCATGCAAATGAAAAGTAATAAGTATTGTATCCGTTTTTCTTTGTACGAACGCGCATTCTAACATCGTCAATGTGTCTCTAATAACTCTCACACAACGCAGTTTTATCCGATCTTTCGTCATGTTCTTTCATTAGACGCAGTTTTGTATCGTTACTGATAAAGAATTGACGTCTTTCACGGGACATCGCCGAACATTCTTCAGTAAGTTCAACAGAACTCGTATAAACGCGTGAACAATAATTAACACACGCATCGTATCACTTACGAGAATGAAATTGCAAAAGGAAAAAAAGTGCACAGACGGCAGACTCTCAGGCGAACACGTCTATGAACGAGAAAAGGTATCTAAAAAAAAGGAAGAAAATAAAGAGAGCGTCTAACGCGTAACAGCTACGCGATTCGCAGTATATATCGGACTTTCCACGAAGATGCACTCAGATAAGAGAGAGACAGGAAGAAAGAGTCAGATGAACGAGATGCTCGAATCAGGATGCTCTCGTTTTCATTGATCGATCATTCGCAATCCAGGACCAGTCATGAACGCAGCACAATTCTCTACGGACGGCATCCAAATGCGTCCTTCAAAGCCAAATGCCAGCGCATACAACAGGAGTTCCTCCATGTAGGAGTTAGAGCTCTTTTCTTATCACTGATAGCGAATCTCGAGGATTAATGAAGCCAATATTGAAGTAAAGCGGCATTTGATCCGATAAAAATCAACTAGTGATCAAATTCTTCGCGAAGACCTTCTAAGAAAAATGGAGACAGTTGAAATTTCGATCGATATCCCTCGATTTCGCGAAATTGCCGTGAGAGGAACATCCTGTATACACAGTATAGCGCATAGCACATCCGGAAATAGAAAGAAGAGAGAGAAATGAAGCAACGTTTCTCTCGACCGACATTATTCCGTATTACTCTCTCCACCAACATTACTCACGACTCACCGACAAGATATATTGATATATAAAAAAAATATATATATGTTTACATATAGGTACATGTATTCCGGCATGCAGAATCCGGACGATCGATCCCGCATCACCGCGATCGCGTTCGCGAGCAACGTTTAGAGAAAGACAACTCGCGTCCAGGGTCGCGCATCCGCGGCCCGTTTGGAATTCAAACAGATTGCAGGATACTTGTCTTTAATTAATAATAGCGACTAATAAGTAATAATAGCGATAAGAAGTGATTTAAACCGATTTTTAATATTAAATACGCGTAACGTGCTTCTCGCTCAAAATGGGACGAGAATCGCGTTCGCGTTTAAGTTTGGGGGGTGATTGACAAAAGCAAAAGTAAAACAGAGATGGCAGATTGCAGTCAGGAGAGGTAGATTATTTTGGGCTTTAGTATTAGGGTTTCGATAGAGATTTGGAGTAAGTGCGATTCGGGTGCAGGAAAACGGTGATAAGGCCGCCGAAAAAATTTCAAGGGGAAAATATAGTCGCTCTTTCTTTTCGGATTTATTCGCGAATCTCACTCGAGGACGAAAATCGTTTCGTTATGATGTACTCTCATTCCTTGACGGATTAACGATTATTTTCCGAAAATATACGTAGCGACCGGACATCGTGATTGGCCTCGAAGTTATCTGGATAAATTGCGAATTAATATTTTACAATAATGATCGAATATTCTCGGAAATCCAACAATTATTGGAAATGGCCGCGAAAATTGAATTACATTAGTAATAAAATATTAAGGATAATTTAAAAAAAAAGAAGCTAGATGTTCTTATCTTCTTCTCGACTTTTTATCCAAATATTTTGGGCGCGATCGGATGTCCATTTGGGAAAATCAAATGGAAGCGATTAGTACTTTCGGCACAAGAAACAATTCTGGGACCGGGCACGTGGCGGCAATCGAAGGCCTTATTATACACACTTGGGCATTGTTATTACTGTGACAGGTTAATATCGCTAAACAGATAGTATATCAGATAAGCTCCTTGGGCGTGTTGTCGCGCCTCCAGATGATAGGGACAGTGAGAGAGGTGAGAAGAATGGCGCTTATTTTAACGCTAAGAGAGTGAAGAAATGTATATGGGAAAATGTAATTCGTAAGGTGATCTAAACGAAGCTAGAGAAGAGTAGAATGTGACAGAGATTAAAAATGGAAAAGTGATGGGACGACGGTGGGAGCCCGTTGAAGGGACTTCCGGTGTATTATCTATTATTATCCTATTGTTGCCAATAATGGGCATTATGATGGAGAACCGCGCGGATATGTAACTTATTCTCTACACTGCATTTACCCTTTCCCCGATAATCCCCGAGAAATATACCTATGTATACATAGTTACGCAGCGCATATACATTATACATCTGTTGTACATAGATATATATTATATGTAAAGCTTAAACTTAATTAACGTAAGGCGGATGATTAGTCGACGTGCCAGATTATGTGCAACCCGTAAATAGCCGTTCGTCGAACGGGGCGAATGAAACGAGTGAATGAGATGGAAAGGAAGCAAGAGTAATAGTCTTGTGCGTATGTGTGTATGAATGTGTGAAAGAAAGATAGAGCGAAAGAAGATGGAAGAGCAGAAAAATTGAGCGACATTTTTGTACGCAGTTTTCCGCACAGGTGTGCCTCGTCTCACTTTGCTACCAAATTTTGCGACTGATTATATATGCTAAGGAATGATCACACCGCAAGAAAGCGATCGCACGGTAAAAAAACCGTTTCATCGAAATATCGAAAGAGACGAAAGAGATGAAATATTCTACTTTCTTCTCTAACATCGTCAAAAAATTATCAGACATGATGATTGTCATTCGAAAATACTTTATATAAATATAAAATTTGCAATCTTCCGATTATTGTAAAAAAAAATAATAGAAACCGCGAATTTTTTTCATGGAAAAGCAGACAGTTTAATTTCACCGTGTGATCAGGATCGATTCAAGGTACGATCTATCGATCGTTCCTCACGATAGTAACTATATCTCACATATAAGGCTGTCCACACACTGCCAACACTGAGATGAGGCGACCGATCGGACGCTGGAGACAATGTCGAGAGACGAGATTAATAATACTAAAACCCAAAATAGCCGTTTCCGGGAGAAAGCGAGAAAACTCCGCACACGGAGTGGAAATATCCCGCATACAAAAGAAGAAAGCAAATTCTTTTTTTTCTTTCCTTTCACTCCGTGTTTGCGCGAGAGGAATGAATAAACAGGGAATTTACGTAATACCATCGCTACCTCATAAGTTTTACAAGAATTCTATGAAATTAAAAGAAGCGAAAAAAGTGAAAAAATGCTGCCAGGCGCACAAAAAAAAGAGAAAAGAATAGTTGTTCGCGTTTTCCTTCCGTATTTTTAATCTTGGTTTTTTCTTTATTTCTTATTTTTTTGTCTTTGTTTATTCACTTGTTGCACCGAGCGAGAAAAAGAAGATAGAATCAGCTCCGGCAGAACGCTCGAGCGATCGGCGGAAGGACTCCTTCGGAACACGATTCGGGAACAGGACTCTTGTTCACTTATGCGTTACGTTCCGTTGTTAATTTTCCTTTTTTTCTGCCATTCTAGTTTAACATTCGTGCGTGATGCGCTTGTTCATTTTTCCTACGGTTCGTGAAAATGTCGCGCTGTCGATCCGTACACTCGGATAACAGTCTATAGATCACGCGCTTGCGATTTTCCCTGCTTGCGGCGATACCGATTTTTCGAAACGACTCACACACTCCCGGGAAGAACTATGTTTATACCAAACATAAAATAGCGTTATACTACCGCCGATAATCGCTCAGACGCCGCTTTTAGCCCGGCAGTGGTATCATTTGTCTTCAGGTGCTCTTTACGTTAATCTCTATATGTATATATATATATATGTATATAAATATATGTGTATATATATATATATATGTATACATATAGTAAGGCGATTATATATTAGTGCATATCGATCATGTTCCGATTATTTTTAACAATAAATAGTAATACAAAATATATGTATACACGTAATGCAACATCGATTTTTTTCCGATCATTTAAATTCCGTCTGGCGTAAATGATGCGTGAACTGTGCCCGATCGGAGCACGTGTCTTAATTGGAAAGAGATATAAAATTTCAAAAATCATATAATTATAAGATATGCGGAAATGTTACTTGGTAATAAAATAATGAATAAACACGAGTTGTGCTGTAATCCAATAATAATATACGAACATGTTCGGAAGCTGATTCGATTCGATTTTCTCAAGGAAGCCGCGGAAAAAATCTCCCCCTTTTCCCCGTCAGCCCGATGATAAACCCGCGGGCTGTACCACTGCCGGGTTAATCGACCTGCTTTTCAACATTTTCCTCCGACCACAATGTCCACTTACAGCAAGTCGAAATGCACGTTGTACATATGTACATGTGTTCATAAAATAATACTCTGTACATACGTTGCCGCGAGTCGAACGGATCCTGGCGAAATATTTGTATACGACTACGATTTTTTACTTCCGACCTCGTAATCGAATAACAGACACGGTGATTTAAATGGGACCACTACTCATAACGAAATTAAACGCGCGTCACAGAATATCGTACCCACTGAATTGAAAAATCAACTCTTCATGCTTGACCTACTACTTTCATACACCGTCCGATTAGATTTGAATATATCTATTGGATCGTTTTAAATTCCATTATCTTTACGAGAGATTAAAATTATTTATCGGCAACACTCATAATTTTTTAAAATTAATTGCAATTTTTACAAATTTTGCAAACACTTATTGTTTCAATAATATTTAAAAAATTGCTTCACCGAAGTAACAGATTTATATAAACATAAATTACTCATTGCGTTTGTAACGCAATTGCCGTGATTATCAATGCGAGATTTTTCCCAGGATTTTCTCGACTCGCAGCGTAATTCGCTTCGTAATTTCTCGTTTGTGTTAACGCAACATAAATTAGATATAGAAAAGGCGAATCAGAAAAAAGAACATCAACAGAAGATACAACAACGGGCAACATTTTTCAGCAACATACAAACAGCGACAGCGCAGCGTACTAAAATAGAAAACAATAAAAGAATAATGTATAAAAAAGTATGTCGATCCTCAGGAAGAAAAAGGAAAATTCGGATTTCTTTTATTGTAAATTAAATTATAATTTTGAGAAAATAATCAAAGCGTTAATCTTCATTCTAAGAAATTGATGAAGAACTTGATTAAAATTTTCAAGTTATAATTAGAAGAAAAAGTCGGAAAGGAAACTAAAACTTTTGGAATAATCAAAACAACATCAGTTTTCATTGAGGAAAAGATCAATTTGGATCCTCAAACATTTATTAGTTCGGAAATGAAGACCGCACGTCGATCACGATTTAATAATTTCAAGATATTCAAAGCAACGAAAGCTGCAGCCAATGTGAATTTTCAGATGTTTCTAATTCGAAAAGGAAATCTATCAGGGATTAGATTAAGAATTCTAATATATAATCAAATTAAAAAAAGAAATTAACGGATGCAAAACCGGGATCGTCATTACGCGATACGTTTCAGTGACGATCGCACAAGTTTACAAAAAAGAAACTGCCATAACGAGAAAGGATTGATAAATTAATCGCAAGTAGGTTTTCAAATGCTATAATAAAGAAAGAGCAGAATAATGAAAGAAAGAAGCAGTTGCAGAAATGAATGCGAAATGCCTGCAGCAACGAGAACGCAGCTTTCGCGCAGCAGAGCAAAAGACAACGCAAAAGGGGTACGGAATTTGTATACCTGAAGAATTAACAGAGGAGAAAGAAGAAAAAGCAACAGTAGAAGAATCGGTCCGACCCTGCACGACGCTAGGGGCGACCGAAGGGCCAAACCTCATTAGCGCATTAGAAAGGAATTTCGAAATAACATAACGAATGACAGCGATATGCTACATGGACACCGCACATGTCTGTGCCACAATACATACGCATACTATATAAATATATATATATATACTTTTATATGTATCTCTATTATATAATATACGTACATTATTATTAATTAAATATATATGCACGCCAAGATACGCGCAGAAGGAGAGGATAATCAAGGAGAGGAAGAACGGAAGTACACACCCATATAATGATGGTTGCATGCATAAACGAAATAATAATAATAATTAATTATTCGATAATCATAGCGAACGCAGCGACGCCGCGCCGTCTCGCCGTTACTATAGTAAGTAGGGGTGAATAAAAAAGAGAAATGCGAGAAACACTATCACAATAGCAAAAGGAACACTATATTCATAGAGAGAATGAGTGAAGGAGAGAGGAAGAGAGGTGATGGAAAAACAGTGCAGGACTACAGCGGCAGGATGCAATGCATCTCAAGAGAGAACGTAATGTTAATCATAAGCGAAAGAAGGGAGATGGAGGATAACATTGTGGGGGGGTCTATCCATTTTCTCAATCGAAATATCGATGCCTCGTGGTCAGGATAGTCAGCCTCTTAGATTCGGAACGGGCAAAAATATCCCGTTAAATTTTCCCTCCTTTCCTCACGGAAGGGCTAATAAAGGTAGCAAATACATCTCGTTTGATTTCGCTTTCGCTCGTTCTCGCCCCGAGGTGTCGATACGCATATATACGCATATATAGATATAAAGATTGTGCATTGCCGACGGAGACAACCTCCGCGCTTGCATTTGCTTCACACTCGCTACGTTAAGTGTAATGAGCCCTTTAATTTATCTTTTCTTTTTATTTTAATTCCGGCGGGATTCTTTGCGACTTGAATCACCATCGATCAAGGGAACATTAGCGACCGAGAGGATGCGATCGTCAAATCGAGCGATCGGCATGAAAAAAAGGGAATCGAGCTTTTCCGCGGTTAAAACAATTTCGCCGTAATTAATTCATTTTTGTCTACTTTAGTTTACTTTAATCGCTACTATTTCTATCTGTAGAGGGAAAAGTTCTATATAATTGCTGCTACTTACTATTACTACCATTACTCCTATTACTACTAGTGCTACTAGCCACTGTATATTTTTGTGTGTTCGGCGATTTTTTTCTTGATCTTTGCGAACGTCAAAAGAAACGCAAAACACGCGTTCCTCATTGTTTCTCCAAATTTATTTAACGGCACTCTCTGTTATCTTTAAACTGTTTATTATGCCTGGAAGACAACCAATAATAATTAACCAAAATTGCTTGCAATGATTGTAGTCTTAAATTGCCATGAAACTTGCAGCACGTCAAATAATTTAGGACAATATAGTCGTCCTTCGTTAATTCTTTTGCTTTAAAGTAACTCTTGGAAAAATATCTGAGACGCTCAGAGCATTCATAAACACGTGGATAAAAGATAAAAAAAGAGAAATGACAGAAACATTTTTTCCGAATGAGGAACGCGCGTTTCTTTCTTCAAAGATCATCCTTTTCGCGAGCTATCCTTTCCGCATGAATTCGCAAAATTTTGTGCGTCGTCGCGTTATGGTTCTTTTTCGTTTGCTTTTTGGCATTTGTTCCGTTGACTTTTTTCCTGTTACATTACGTAAAATGTTTTCCTTATTTATTGGTTTTTCTCAATTCACTCCACACCCATTGCGCCATTCCGAATCGCTAAATTTACGCAGATCTCATCATTCGTGAAAGCAGACGTACATTGATACACACGCGTAGAAATGCACGTGGCGCATAAAACTTTTCGATCGAGAGGAAAAAGAAAGCTGCAGTGTTTTTAGTGGATAATGTTTACTACATACTACACATACTCTATATGAATAATCCTTATTAAGTACACGAAAGCATAGGAAATAAAATGTTCGTAGGCATATAATAAGGTAGAAAAAGAAAGTAGCGGGGCTTTCCTCCAGATGCGAAATTCAAGTTTCGTCTATCACTTCTCCACATTATTCTCGAGATACTAGCTGTAATCGCCAGTTATTTTAAAGAAACCGTATCATACTCATGCTTTTCAAAAACTGCATATATCTTCTGTTATCATTTCATTCTCAAAAGAGGCAGATAAATCTATATAAGGATACGATTTTTTTTTAATTATTGGCGTAAGTGTAAAGATTTTCAATTTAAGACTTTTTGATCAAGGATGAAAAAAAACGTCGTTTTGGAATTTCCTTTCGGAGCTCAAAAAGCACGCGAATAAATGAAAAATCGTTTTCGGAAAGTTTAAAAATACTATTTCTGGAGAGAGAGCAACCGCTAAGATGTTTTCTTTTCGGATCATAAATTTAATAGGCGTACACAAGTGAGGAATTGCCATGTGTTACTTTGATGAGCAAAGAAACGTTGAAAGCGAGTCGTACTGACAGATACAAAAACAAACATGCGTATACAGGACGAGGGTGAAGCTGAATTCGTTATTACATTTTATGGCCGCGTTATCTTTCTTTTCATGAAGATACATACGTGTTTCACGCTTTACGTGGGACTGAAAGAAAGTAAGAAAGAAATTGGTACAGTGATAAAGAAATGCTATATTTTTAAACTTTATTAATATCAGGAAAAATTATTTTAATATTTTCAGTAGATCTCTACTTTCTTCCAGTTTGGACATACGAAAATTTTTATGGCTAATCGTGCGTGTCGCGCTATACACATGTTATAAAAAAGGAAGAAAAAGAAACGACGATTCTCTCCGCTTATAACAAATATGTAAGAGTTTATTAATGAGCCAGATTTATCATAAAAATTTATATTATATACATCGATATATATATATATGAATATACATATATATGTGTAAACACATATATGTATACATATATATATTTACCACACACACATACACACTATATATATATTTTACAATTTTTCTTTGATTTTAATACAATATGTAATGGAGATAACAGAATGCGTGAGAAATTTAGAATGCGTGCGAAAAAAGTGAGCGTGAAAGAGAAAAAATGGGAGAAAGAAAGAGACAGAGTGTGAGAATGAGAGAAAGAGAGAAACGACGGGGAGTTATATATGGAAACCGAATGGCATTTAAACGTACCTAATACATGTTAATTAATTAACTACGATTAATATTTGCAGCCCGCAAAGAGAATCAAGTCTTTCTACGCACCCTTTGTTTTTATCACGATCGAATGTCACGCGATTTCTCTATACATTACATTATATATCAAATCATATATGTGCAATAGTTGTTACAATAGACCAATGGGGATTCGAAAGCACCGGCGTCGAGACGCCTGGCGTCACGACGCGCCTACACGCAAACTACCTCGCATATTCTGAAGCTATAAACGTAAGCGCAAGTCATCTGGCATGATATAGCGCATAATTTGTTGCCCAAGAAATGATATTTATTTTAATGAAGCCGAAAGATACAAGGGATGAATAATGTTTCAGCGATCGATACGCGGTATAAAATTGATTGGAATCGATGCAATTAATCAGTGTAATTCCATAAAATGTCATTTGCCTTTCTCGATTTCGTGTAAATTTTCTTTCTGATAATATTTTATTAAGGATTAAACAAATTTTAATTAAAAAGTAAAATAATTATAAATCTATACAGATTATTTATATTGCCTAGTATGTAATATTATGATTTCGAAGATGAGTTCTATATAACTTTCTCGTTGAAAAAATTTCTATAAAATAATTGGAAAGCGAATTATATACATGTTGCAATCGATACGAATAATAAACTTACGTTTGTTGCGTTTAAGCTCGGGGAGAGAGAGAAGAGAAAGCATTGATTGAAATATCACAATATCACTGAAGATTGCAGCGACTCCATTCGCAAACGATTAATCGATAATGTTGTTCGCAAGAAATTTATTTGAGACGTTCTTTTCCTTCTATGAGAAAAGGACGAAGTTGGGCGAGACAAGTCCGTAATAATACAAATCATTTATTCGCTATTACATTAATTATCTTTGAAACAGGAGGAAACTCTGCGCTTATCATCGCCAGTGGATTTAGTAAATTCAAATACCGGTGCGAAATGAGACGAACAGTCCCAACGCGCGACAATTATACTAATAACACAGGCAAAAGAACCCCACTCCGCGTCTCACTACCCCTTCGTACAATAGAAAATAGTTGCAACGTGCGAGCGTAGCAACGACGATAAACAATTACGAGATAATAGATTATTGCGTTTGTGTGCTCTGCCGGGGGGGATGGAGCACTCCCATGCACTCGATACAACCCCATTTTCTCGGGCATCGACATCCTGCGAGTGCTCCCCCTCGCGAATGTATATAGTATGGGTCGCTAAAGTTACGGATATTTTTCGAAAATTTCTGATATTCTTAATCACGGAATTTTTCTCTGCTCTTTCGTATTTAATTGTTGCACAAATTTCCGTAAAGATACGATAATAATCATAAATAATTTAACAAGCAGATATTGCGGAATTCCGGCGAATGTTGTGGTCCCGAATTAAGAAAGACACAGAAAATTAGAGGATATAAACAATCTTAATTAATATTAACATAAATAAATTAATTAAAGAGTAATGAGATATCACTGCCAAATGTATTACACTTATTTCGGGAGTCAGTTCTCCGGAAATTCTTTATAAAAGTGTCATAGTATCGATTTTTCGATAGTATAATAAGAACTTTTTTCTTTAGAGAAAGAAAAATAGATTACGATGAGACGTTCTAATTTTGCAAACAACGAAATAGAGCATGAGCGTAATAATTAACACTGATCATTCGTGATTAAGAATAAAAAAATCATCGAAAATATTCGTAACGACGATCGTCAGAGCCGACCATCTGTTATATTTCGCTGTTTGTCAATTCGTCCGAAAGTTCCGAGTTTGCGAAGAAAATATGAAAAAGCTGAGTCGCATGAGTACTTCGAAAATCTGGATTTGTTCAGATATGCTTTCTCGGAACTTCCTTCGGGCTTTTGGCGCACGACGATTTGTTATTATGCCGAAATCTGTTAGTTTTTTGTCCTTACATATTAGTGTTGAAGAAAAATAGAAATGCCGTTGTGTTTATCTTATTTTTTCATCTAGTAAGAAAAAGAGAAAAGAAGAACACGAGAAAAAGCCAAGGTAGAAGTTGGCGATATTTTATATCGCGCACTCAAACGACGAGTTAGAGAACCTGGAAGAGGAGAGATTCAGTCAACACGAACATACGCGCATATTTTTCTTTTTGTAACATTAACGCGCCTGCGAACTTCGGTCCTCAATCGATCCTGTAAGTGTAAAACATATGTTATCCAACATGGATAACATATGTTGGACATTTTCCACTTCTTTAAAAATTCATATGCGCTTGTGTACATATTATTTGTTGTCGAAATTGCGCAAACAAATGTTAGATTGCAAACAGATATATTTAATAAGAAGATCAATAACAGTAAATGCTTGATGCGCCAATAATTGAAACAGTCATTTATTGCAATTGATTAACGACTGCACTAGTTGATTTTATCATTAGAGAACTACATTAACATTACATTTTTCTTGTTTTTTTTTTCGATTACTTTAATCAATAATGTAATTTAATCAGGGTAAAGCGAGGATCGAAGCGAAGCGTGTGTGGAAACGAACATTGGCAAACGAGAACGAGAACAATTCCTCACATAAACGAAAAGAAAAAGAGAAAATTCCGATTACACATAGAAAAATAGAGAGAGAGAGAGAGAGAGAGAGAGAGAGAGAGAGAGAAAGAGAGAGAGAGAGAGAGAGAGAATGAAAGTGTAATGGATGAACGAGAAAATAATGGGCACATGCAGATGAATCAGGTTTAATTGCAAATCATTAACCGTATAACTCTAATGAAAATCTATTTGAATGTAAGCGCGTTAAAAAATGCTATTAAGGAGAACAGTATATAAATGTATAACACGTATATGATAAAGAGCGCCCGGATCACGGAAGAAATCAGGTAACTCACGAGTATAGGTTTCGAAGAGAGATCTCTTCTTTCTCTTCTTTTTTGTTTGTTCGTTTATTTATTAATTAATATCCGTTTAAATGCTAAAAACGATGCAAAACGGCCGAGCGAGAGTTAAAGCAGAACATAAATGAAAAAAAGGTACATTTGAAGCTTTTTAAATTTACGATCACATCGAACATTTCCACAGAATAAATTTAAACGAAGAGAAGAAATTTCGATTTTCAAATAAAAATAATTTCAAAATGTTTTAAGAGTCTAAATACAAAAAAATTTTACAATAGTCTTATATGAAACCTTTGAATTCGTACTCATACATCTCACTTTTATCTGAGATTCTATAGTATATAAAAACTATATACTAAATACGCGCATTATCGATAAAAGTGAAATGTGAATACTTGAGTTATTGAAAAAATTGTTGACCACACCAGCTCAAATGTACTTCCCTTGTGTTAGAAATCAATGGTCGAGAATTTCCTTCATGCTGTTCAGCTCGGTCGGGTGTTTTCGTTTTCTTCCAATTACCGCTTGCTATCAGTAATTTTAATTGTTCGAGAATGGTTACACACGAACGAGAATCGCGACGCGCGATTCGACAGACGGAGATATCGAGCTGACAAGATAATGCGAATGTGAGCCTCGAAATCTTTCCGTCACGAAATGCTCCCATCGATAATTAACGTCCATCCGAAATTCCTTCCATCCGTAAACGCATACACACGTGAATACAACGCATATACAGACACACACATGCGCGCGAGTAAAATTCCTTCGTATGAAAATTTCCCGCAAATTTTTCCGCTTTTTTTCCTTTCAAACTCTATTCCACTGTCTCCCTATCTCCTTTCTCTTATCAGTCCACGCGCAAAAATACAAATTGACACACAATTACATTTGTAATCGAAATAATTTTTCTCACTCAGCTGAATAACTAGATCACCGATAATAACAGTTCTTTCTTTCGGGAATGCATTCACAAGGACAAGGAAGTAATGAGAAATCGATGTGTAATGAGTTTATGTGTAACATTCAATTGAGGATTGTATGTAATTGTATATATATAAGTACAATGCAGTTCGTGAGTTAAGATACATTCTCCTTTTTCTACCATGAGAGAAAAATAAATTATTCTAGTTAATAAAAAAATTATCTGTGCGTGTGTCATCCCCTCGTTATTGTCCTTCCATGTTAATTGTGCTATTGATTTTATGAGTGTTTATTATTTTTTACAAAATTATTTTTGTTTGTAAAAATGATGTGTAAGATATTTCAATTGAAATTTAAAATATGTCGTGAAAAAATATTTTTGAAACATTTTTTTCCATAACTTAATTTTATTTTATGATAAAAATAATTATTTGATTTATATTTGAATATCCTCTGTCAATCTGTTTAGTGAATTTCATCTCTTCTTTTTCTTAAAAATTGGCAACACTCGTGAATTAAGAATTTTTATAGTATTTTATCTCTCGTTGATCCTTCACATATTGTGAAATAATTTCAATTACAAATTCTTAATTGCATAGCAAAATTACAGCTTCTTACCATATATTAAAAAAATTATCTTAAGGGAAAAAAGGTATGTATAAATTTTTCTTTTCTAAAGGAATTTATTCCACTTCAATTATCATGGAGATAAAACAATTTTTGAAAACAATATTTATTAATTTCGCGATTAGATAATCTTCAGCCGCTCTAGCGCAAAGAATCAATACTATACATAACATTAGCGAAAAAAACGCTAACAATGATGACGATCGTTTCTCGCTTCAAATATATTTGACTAGTGATGCGAAATATGGAATAAACGAGATCGATTAATTAAGTAATTACACGAATACGCGTTTGCGTCGCTTTAACACGCATTACATCTAATATACGATGCGCTACAAACGATCGTAAAGTTATTTGTATCTAGAACAGGTATATACACATGAGTCCATTTAAAGTGCATAAATATTACATTGCGCAAAGCCCATTTATGTATATATAATACCACATACACACACACGGAAAGAATTGATGCGGTTAACAATAGCGCCATAATTGTATCCATCGTGAATCGATACTCCGACAGACAAAACTTAGCGTTACGAAATCTCCAACACTTCTGCCTTTTTATCACCGTTTTGCGCATTTTATCGGCCAACGCGGCATATCATAATTCGATAAGCCAGCTGACAACATGAATTATCTTCGTCACTTATTGCTTAATTAACTCATCTACGATTTAGAATATCCTGGACGTCGCTAATCAGCTCTAATTAGCTGATTTTTCTGGATTATAAATCTATAAAATAATACATAAAACAAAACTATTCAATCATAGTTAATTAAAGTTATTATCTTAAAAGAGAGCAAGAAATTTACTGCTGGACTAGATTCAATATCTAAAATTTAAATTATTAATGTCGATGACAGAATCGTATGTAGGACACTTGTCCTTTTATCACCAGGATCAACAGTATAAGCTATAATTTCAATGATAATAATTACGCCATTAGTTTTACACCAATCAATATCCAACCATTTTCGATATCTAAAACAATCAACCCCATTAAGCAATTTACGATGTCGAAGTCGACCACAATTTTTGTATTGCTCAATACTATAGCATATTTTTAAGGAATTATTTTTAAGGAAAGTAAATAATATTTAAGAGTTGCTGTCGAAAAGAAATCGATTCTTCATATAAATGCGCAATTTCTTCTATGAACAATCTTATAACACAAAAATGCAGTTTATCTCGAGATGATCAGCCCTCAGTCTGAATTTCGACTGAATCACTGATAAAGGAGTGTCAAGGTAAAACATGACGGATATCCCAAGAGCAACGGATGCATTCGTGCTAGTATTACAATTAGGTAGGTCTGATTGTGAGAGCGCCAACCATATCGCCCAACAGTCGCTCCACGCTGACATCGCCGACCGTCGGTTTGAACAACAACTCGTGCAGGGTAACACGGCAGAGTGCACGCGCCGGTGGTAAGAGCAGCAATAATCGACCCACCCTGCGTGCATCCCTTTCACAGAATACCGCTACCGTCTGTTCCTGCAATGCCGACACTCGCCCCGGCTCGCAGAGATTTCGTGACTCTATGAAAAATCGGAAGATACATCAAAGGGAGTTGAAACATCAAAAAAAAATTTGAACTAGACCAAGCAAATATAAATAGATTTTGTCGAGCTACTTATTAATTATATTCATCAGCTTTTTACCAGGCAAACTGACTATATGAAAAACGAAAATAAGCAAACAACTACGCAATCAATGAGGGCTATAAATCGTTTATTCCGTTTAAGGGGATGCTGGAGTGACCAAATTATCACGTTACAGTCGTATAAAAATCTTCGAATTGATTGAACGGAATAAAAAATCCTTTTATAGGATTAAAGTAGAATATAGAATAGACGCAAAATTAGGAGGTGGTGCAGTAGACCTTGTACTAAAATAAAAAAAAAGTTAAAAAATTTTTTAACATTCTTTCAATTAGTATAAAATCCACTGCACCACCTTCTAATTTTGCGTCTACTTTAATCCTGTAAAAGGATTTTTTATTCCGTTCAGTCAATTCGAAGATTTTTATACGACTGCAATGTGATAATTTGATAATGTGATAATTTAGAAACAAATATGAAATTACAATATACTTAGAGTTATAATTGGAGCTTAAAAATGAACAAAGCAAGGAAAGAAAAAAGACAATTAAAAAGATGAAATCAAAGCTTTGCTCACCCGCCTTGAAGAGAACTATGGCTTTCAAGCACGCGTATTCCGAGTGATCCACCCTCAGCGCGGCGCACTTTGCTAAAAGTTCCCTCAGTCTTCTCGCTTTGTCGAGGAGAACTTCCCTCCTCTCTGTCGGCAGATCCATGGACACTAAAGTGGTCTCATCTACGGAAAAATTCCACTGCGCGGCTGTCAGCACAAACAACTCGCTCCATGACTCTTCCAGAAGGATAGTTTGGTCTCTGTAAGGAAGCTTGCAAAAAAGAACAACAGCATGATTACCTTTTAACTTTCGCGAATATAAAAAACTATTGTGCTTACATTATTATATATTCTTCTTAATTCAAATTACCCTATTCAATTTAATACATTTTTTTAGTTTTATATAAGTAATGCTCGGTCCACAATCTTGCTTTAAGAAGTCCTAAGCTGTAAAGCTGTAAGAAATTAACCACAACCACAGTCAATTATTTTTCTCATATTCGACTGTAATTGGTCAATTTCTTAAGGCTTTACGGCTTGTGACCTCTTAAAGCAAGATTGTGGACCTAGCCTGATATTTTATGTTGTTTTGTTTTATCGTTACAAAGGGAAATGCTGTAAAGTTTAATAAAAGAGGGAACTTGATTAAAGCTTACTTGCAGAAAAGAATGTATACTTCTCGCCCATCGTATGGCGAAGAAAAGTAACTTCGCCGCAAACTCATAGATATTTTCGGTTGGCAGAAGGGATAAGCCTTGCATAGTGTATTCCGATGAGACGGAAGTGATAATTGGCGGCGCCAAGCGAGTGCTTACTAATTCCTCTACAACAAATAGACAATCCATTTGAATTTCCTACTACA
The DNA here is from genome assembly GCF_001594055.1 of Mycetomoellerius zeteki. Taxonomy (NCBI): domain Eukaryota; kingdom Metazoa; phylum Arthropoda; class Insecta; order Hymenoptera; family Formicidae; genus Mycetomoellerius; species Mycetomoellerius zeteki. The sequence continues at coordinate 168,073 of NW_017257282.1, forward strand.
TATGCGACAACAAGAAATACTGATTTTACGTCCATTCTAGAATTGAAACGATATACATCTGCTATTGACGTTATAGAAATCAACTGAGAAACTCTAAATTATTTATTGTAACTACACTGAAAAAAACGATTGGCTGCTGCAGCAAATTAGATGGTAAAATATGGCATGGCATTTTTAATTGGTTGCAGTAGCCAATTTTTGGTTGTGTTAGCCTATCGAAATATACTGACATTACGAATAGGCTAACGCAACCAAAAATTGGCTGTGGCAGCCAATTAAAAATGCTATGCCATATTTTACCATCTAATTTGCTGCAACAGCTAATCTTCTTTTTCAGTGTAATTCATACCTTTCGATTCGATTCTGACATCGACAGTAGCCGCTTCCTCGGAGCTGGTAACTTCGTCTTCCTTGGCGGTAGTCATAGACAAGGATTCTGGAGACGGTCGTGGCAAGAAATGTGCTAACAAGCAACATCTAATATTTTTATCACAGAAAGAATAAATATCGACTCAATGATCCGCTTATATTTATTACTTACCGACGGACGGGGCGAATGTTGGTACTGTGGGTTTGAAGGGGAACAACGCGGGATACAAGAGGGGATGATAGGTGCTGTTTGCAGGGTGATAGACATTCGGGATGCCCGTATACAACCCCGAAGAAGTTCTCCTCGCCGCCGCAACGAGAGAAGATGTGCTTCTTGGTGCTCTTTCATGTTGCACAGCTAAAAAAATAACGTTATTATTAAAATGAAAAATCTCGACTAGTCGTCAGAAATTTATATATCATTATATTTAGGTACAAATACTTTAATATTAAAATTAATATTAAAATATTTTTTATTTAATTTAATAAATATTATATAATATAAAATTTTTTAAATATTTTTGTAAAATAATAATTATTATTTAAAGAGTTAATAAATGACTCCGTAAATTAAAATAAATAATCATTACAATTTCACACAATTGCATGTTCGTTTTTACACAAGAAGAAGAGAGAAGCGCGAGGAGTGCAGTGGCCCTTTAATGTACCTCCCCCCCTCTCCTGTCGCTAATTGATATCTCAGCAATCAAGTGTTTGGATTATCGCTCGACGCATAAGGGGGCCAGAGGTGTTTACAAAAGCTGTGAACGCCAGGCTGCTTCTGACACCGCTCGCCACCGGATCCTGCCGTTCGGTAAGCAGAAGTATAGAGTTTCATGTGGATATGTGAACGTAGGATGTGAGATGGCGAAGTGTGTACACTTCGCTTTTTCCAGACCGTTTCCCTTCCGTCTCGCGCCAGCCGAGGCGTCACTGTGCATTGTAATATCCAACTCGCAGCACTTTGCGGATATATTCTATTCTACTGAGCGCATCTAAAAGCTTTGCATTGTGTTGGAACGCATCCTTTGCGTATCAATACAGAATATGAAGCTTATCCCGCATGTAGAACGCAATAGGGTGGTTGATATCTCTAACGTCTATACGAATAATATAATTATTTCAATTGCTTTGTTTTGCTAAAGAAATTAAAAAATGTTTTCTTAGGAGATAAAAAAATATTTTGTTTCTTCTTTTTTAACAGAAGAATTGCGATTCCTTTGTCTTTTTTTCTTCTTGTGCAACATTAAATTGACAAGTGTTTTATTTAGCCTTATTTCCAAGATTAGCAAAACAGAGATTATTGAAAACTTGTCAGTTTTTTTGCAAATAATAGAAAAGAAAATATGATAATCTACAATCATATGATGAACCATTTCGATTTCCGTTAAAACTCGACCTGTCAAATTCCATGGAGTTCTGCGACTGTCAGAAAACAGAATATACATCTCTCGCTTAGCCACACTTCGCAGGATATTTCCGTGCAAACATATCGAGTGCTGCTCTGCGGCCTTCGCAATCGGGAGGTATCACAATAATAGTACTTCTTTTTTCTTTCTAAGAAGTATGGTAGACAAATATATATTATTAGAGAGAAACGGATTTAAGCACAAGGATCAGGTGCTAAAACTTGGAATATTTTAGAATTCATCGCGATATTATAAAATAAAAATACAGTTAAATTTAAGTATATACTCTAAAATTTTTGAAGTGGAATCTAACTCTGAAGAGTGAAATCTCATTCTTAAAAACAGACAATTGAGCCACTCTTTTTTTTAACACTGGTTCAATTGTCACTCTTTGTTATGGCCGCAGTACAGACTCTTACATAACGCATAATGCCTAGTGCATCAACCGATAAGAAAATCAACCAATCGAAATTCTTCTTTTCCATGAAATGAGAGGAAAGGAAAGATTCTGATTGGTTGATTCTCTTGTGCACTATGCATTATACGTTATGCAAGAGTCTGAGCTGCGGTCATAAAGCGGGGAGCACAGATTCTTGCATAACGCATAACACATAAGGCATAAGAAATTCAACTAATCAGAGTTCTTTATTTCATGGAAAGGAAGGAAACGAAGGACTTTGGTTGGTTCATTTTCTTATGCATTACGTGTTATGCGTTATGCTAGAGTCTGTACTACCCGCTTAAGTCTTTAGAATTAGGAAGTCTATTAATTACTAACCAAACGTACCGTCTCGTTTCATATTGACCTGAAGACACTTTGTGAAACGGCAGGCTTGGCATTGATTGCGCCGCGATACATCCACAATACAGCGTCCGTTCTCTTTGCACACGTAATCTAAATTCCTGCGCACATAAAATTTCAAGGCTTTCTTTGCGAGTTGCGATACTGAGAAATTTCCCGAGACAGAAAGAAACGAATCACACAGTTATAATAAAAATAAATAGCAGAGCAATTAACAAATCTATAGGGATGAGATCACTTACGAATATTACTTATAATCAGACGAGAAGTCAATTACCTCGCGTACCTGCGGATAGACCGCTTGAAGAAACCCCGACATCCGTCGCAACTCGGCACGCCGTAATGTTTTCCAGAGGCCTTGTCCCCGCAGACTTTACACAGTGTTTCCCCACGTCCATTCTCATCCATTTTCGACGAATCCGTTCGCAATGAAAATCGACTTCATGGAAAATATAGATCATTTTACATTTGGCGCTTATTTCTAATTTACGAAGCGGCATGTTTCGCTTTCCACAAGAACCAAGGACTATATAATAGTCTTTATTACATACGTTAATATTTAACTGTAAAAGTTTAAACAAAACTGGACCAACAAAATGTACTCATTGCGGATAATTAACATTGTGGCAATTATATTGCCACGACTCTGGAGAGCCGAATGTATACGCAGCACCCAAGTACACAAAGTATACACAAGGTAAACATATACATATATGAAGATTTTGTCTGTCCACATGGCCCGTCGTTCGCGGAAATATAGACAATGGCTACGTTTACACCGTGCGCTTAGTCCGCGATCTATACGATAGGCTTTTTTGTTTAATATACAGGATAAACAAAGACTATTGTATAGGCTGCGGTTTAAATGCACGGTGTAAACATAGCCAATGGCTCTTTAAACGCATTAATTTCTTGCATATCGTCTATTTACATTTCTTTGACCATTTAAAGGGACCAGAGTTGAAGCATTTTATATCGGTGTATAGAGAATTACAATTTAATATGTAAGCGATAATTATATACAATAATTCGATATAAAACGGTTACAATAAGCTATCTAAAATTTAACCGATTATTTCAAATGGTAATAAGGACACAACTATAAATATATTTTGTATGTGGAGAACATTCGAGAGAAATGCGAACGACCGAACGCGAGAACGTGAAGTCGCGAATCGACTTCGAGACATAGAGATAATAAGACGTGCTCCAACTGTTACAGAATAAATCATTATCTTTAATATTTGATCCGAAGACATTAGGCCTGTTCTTTTTAGTTGAACTTTTGCACTAGTTCATCTTTCTTCCTTTTCTCTCCAGGAGGACTAGTGCAAAAGTTCAGCCAAAAAGAACAGGCCTATTGATTTTCTTTCGTTAGCCAATTACCAAAACATCATTTATGTATTAATAAAATATTCCTTGAAATAGCTGAGAGAGGATCGAATCTCGGAGAAGATCGCTGAAATGTGGAATCGAACGCTAGCGTCAGAGGGTCATAACATATCGCGCTAAAATGTCGCTTCGAGAAACTCGAAGCACGATATTTCCCCTTGGCACAAAAGTGCCAGGCTTTAAAGTGACGACGAGACGGTAATACGTTGCAGGCAATATCGCTATGAGTCACTGACGCAATTGCGAGCGTCTCTGCATTATGCATGTGCTATACGACGAGAAATGCATATGCGAAGGAGACTCAGCGCTTCTCATTATCCGCCGTGGGATTTCCTTGCGCAACTTCCTCGCTGTAAATACGCTACTATAGCCGCATTTGAAGCTTCTCCAGGGGGGACATACGCGCCACTTTGCATATTGCGCGATGTAATGCGATAGCGAGGATCGCTAAACATCGCTCGCGACATCGTCGATTCCGCTTTCCGATTGCGGTCGCTTTAAGCTCGACGCGAGTAATATCGCGGAGAAGAACCGACGATTTCGCGCGATCGATCATGTCGCCGGCTGTCTCTCCACTATTTTAACGAGCCGTGCAATATCCGTCCCGTGTAAAATCGACGATTTCAATTTAATGGCCTATAAAGCCTGATCAACGTGACGTATTGTTTGAACACTTGAAATTTCTAATATTTTATTTAAATGTACGAGTTTGACAAGGATAATATTAAGTTATTCAAATATAAAAAATTGCGGTTCAAATGTTGACGAAAAGATTTCCTGGATGTTAACGAGCGAGTTGCTTTTCATTAATCCAAATCTGATTTTAGTTATATTCTATTATAGTTAAATCCTATTAGAAAGGGTTTCTGATGAAACAAAAAATATTATTCTCTTAATTTAATCTTATTGCAACCTTATATGTAATGTAAAAATTAAAAAATATTAAGATTAGATCAATATAATTCCTATTTTCTTTTTCTTTACCCGATGTACATATAACACACGATGCTGGCGCCACAGTGGCACGAAATCGATGTCCAAGATTTATTATAAATTTGAGAATTTTCTATTTAAGAATAAAATATTCCTCTGTTAACAATCAATATGATTATATCTAAATCGCCCGAGTCGAAATTTTGCTCCTACTTTGAACCTTAGTTTTAGAACGTATGTAGACTCTTAGAGATTTATAATGGGTTCTAATCTAATGAATTGAGCTCCTACGTTGAGCCTGTAAATAGCAGTTACTGCAAGATTTCCTACTTTTAGATTCAAAAGAAGTTTTCTAAATAGAAGCTGTAAATTAAGTAATATTAAAACTATTAAAAGAGACCCTATTTGATTGTACAAGTATCAAAACATGTTTATAAGGTTTAAATGAGATTGAAAGAGATTCAAAGTAGGACTAAAATTTCAACTCGGGCGATCCTATTTTACTATAGATCGAAGAATAGCATTGGTTCCGGAAATCTTTTCTACTCTTTAAATTTTTGGAATGGACTCTAATTCTAAAGAGTGAAAATTGAACTAGTCTTGAAAAGGAGTGGAGAAGAGGACTCAATTTTCAATCCTTAAGAGTGTGATTTCACTCTACATAGTAAGCTTTCACTTCAAAAGTTTTAGAGAGTATGGATGAAAGAGCGCGAAAAATTAGAATAAAAAATGTATTAATATACAAGACAAGATACTTTCTTGATTTTGCGCGATGGCCACCTTCACGAACGCGCCGTAATGGCCGAAATGAAATCGACGAGAGAGAGAGAGTAGCATGTCACCCGAGTCTCGCGCGCGGTCACAAAGTCGAGGAGCCAGGAGGTCGCGTGTCTTCCGAACGACCCATCGACGGCGGGCGACGGGCGGTGGACCCTCTTTCTCCCGTGACTTTACGTCCCCTCGCAGGCCCTCAGGGCTACCGTCTCTCGCCTGCCCTCCCACAATCACCCTCCGCAGCCCGTCACGGACCCGATGGGCGCCCGGACCACCTGGCCGTTTCCCAGGCTCAATAATGCAGCGCGCCCGACGTAGAGAGCATCACCCAGGCGGTGGTAAACCACCATCGGCCCCCAATCGGTCGCCGCCGGCTAGAGCTAGAGGAGTCCTGGCGGGATGATGCTACAATTTCACCGCACCCTCACACTCACGAGACCAGGACTATATGTAACCACCAGCTCTCGCCCTCTCTTTTTTTCTTTCTCTTTTTCTCAGGTCGGGTTGTAGGGCTGACTTCTTGATAGTCCGCCCTTCGTCGCGTCAAACAGAACCCTCTCACGCGAGCCTTAGCCTGTCATAACATTTTTATTGCCCGATGACCGCCCGCCGTCTTCCGCGACAGCAACCCATGATAGTCAATCTGAATCTCTTTCAATTGGAGCAAATTTTGTTATAGATGGATGTTTGGATTTTTAAACAGTTTTCTATGAAAAGTGATCTTATACAAAGAGTCACACATAAACTACATACAAAGGCTTTATTAATTCTAATTCCTTTCACTACATTATATCCCTAATGTTGTAATTTAAAATAGGACAAAATATCATTAATGCTCATTTTACCAATGTAGTGTAATTTTAATCTCGGTTTGAGACTAATGCTTGATCCTTTTCTGGTTCTAAAAATTAGAAAAAGATGAAGAGCAAGTTTTAGAGACGGGCATAAATTGGAGTTAGATAATTAAAGTTAGCGTAACATTGAAACAATCAGAATATCTCTAAAAGAGAAAAACGATTATAGAGGAACAAAGGGAGGTCTTTTTCTTTTTTTTTTTTGTTCACCCCCGTAATGTAGCCTCGGCATATTGTAGCCATGTATAGTATGCCGGTGTGCAATTACACGGGGCGTATTATTTAACCCTGTTTGCACGAACGCGTGTCGTATCGCTCATGCACGCACGTAACATATGTCGCGTTGCACCAAGAGTCACAACAGGGGTGAATCGGACAAAGTCAGATTTTCCGCCCTTTCTAAAAACGCACAGACTACGCCGAATATGAAACGAGGAACAGGAGCTGCCAAAGAGAAGATGTGGAATATTTTCTGTTTAAGTAATTTTGATATCATAAAGAAAGTTTCTTATTATATCTTAAAGTGAATTCAAAAATCTTTATTTTAAAAAATTAATTTGTCAAATCTTTTATAAATATTACTGTATTTTATTTTATAAATGTTTCATATTTCATGACAATTAAGCGTCGAATTGATCAAAAATCACGCCGAGAATTCTCTTGAAAAATAATAAAAAGATGTAGTTCCTTATGATGAAGATGGAAAAATTAAAGAGATCTTATTCTTCTGTTTAATTTGAAACCAAAATTTTACTTCGAATCTTAAACTTTTAGAATTACAATGTCACAGAGATACTTGAGGCTGACCGTTGAAAAGTTGTGATGAAGAATGTTTTCTTGTCCGTGTCAACGGATTATTATATTTAGGAAGACAATTTAGCATAAGCCCATCGATCACGCAAAGTTCGACAAGCGCGGCGCAGTTTGCGTTCGTCTAATGTCGATCGGATGACTTTTCGATAGTTTTCGACGACGCAATGCGCTGCAAGGTGTTGACGGCATGCAAATTTTTTTCCGCGTCATGTCACGTGTGTCCTTTCGCATAAAAAATGCTGATCGATCGCTGATATATAGAGAAAATAGTCTCGTATCATTTTTGGGCGCAGCTGCGAATGATATTCGTAAGATAGCTTCATACACCGCCTGTATAATTTAAGTAATACGATAGATCTCTAAAACAATTAGAAAAAATAATTTAAATCAATATTGAAATAAATGAAGAAATTAATTTATCATTTTTTTTTAATTTCTTACGTCTGTAGATAATAATTTAATAAAAAAAACTTCTAAAATATTTATTTTAGCGATTTTTCATATCATTTAAATCCTTCGAGAACTTTTTTGATATGTAAAAACCATAGATGTGCACGAAGATACATATTTCGCTATTGAAGTAATAATGAAGTTACCTCAAAGGTTTAGTTTCTACATGAGATCTGTACTTCGCAAACACGCGCATGGAAATATCTTTCCTCTCTCTTCCAATCATTCTTTAATATACCGGAGATATATTTAACATCGCGTGCAAGTAAGTGTGGGCGAGTAAGAATTTTTGTCTTACTTAAACTCTTTCTCTGTTGTTAAGATAAAAAATTTCCATCGAGAAGCCAGAATTAACTAGTGTCGCTCCCCTTCGATTAACTTTCTAATTTGATTAGCTCCGTTACGAATGCACGCCACTTTATTCACGTACATAAATAATTGGTACAAAGAGGGTTCATTGAGAAAAAAAGCACGTGGTGTTCTCCGTTCCACCGCCGTGACGCGTATCGTAAGATTGCTGAGTAAGTCTCACCTGGATCTTTTTTCTAACTCTCTAAAAGATTTTTAATTATAAATCTTTACGATTTGTTTTCCGCATCAGAATTATAAGTCTAGATTTTAATTCAATTATTACTCATGCGTGTAATTGAAAGAAAAGTTTTATAATATTTAAGAAATTATATCTATAATTAACTGAATTTATATAATTTGTTTATATACAGGACAAGAGATATTGTCAAATATCACGGATAAAGACTTGAGCTTGCCGTTCAAGGTTTTCCCTTTTTCGTACGCCCACTACGACGATTAATTTTTGATGACCCGCTTCTACGTAAGCATGGTCGTTACGTCGAGTCACCTGACGTGACTTTGTTGTACCTGAGGGTCGCAGTACAATTAACGACTCGTGAGTAATAATTGATCCTACAAAAGAATAGCATATGTGGCATAACAGATCGTAAACCTTCCGTTGAAAATAATTAATTATAATAATTAGCAAGTATCGATGACTTATAAGTTAACTGTATAAAGACAAACACACAAAGCAAAGCGTGAGATTAAAAATTTTCAATAAAAATGCCAGATTATTTCACTATTTAGCTTTAGTGAAAAGTTGATTCAAATATCAACTAAATAAAAAAATCTATTCTGCTTTTGTGCTCAGCGAAAAAGGGTCTGATATAGTAAATAATTGCCAAAAGTTTGTTCTTTCCATCGCACTCCAAAGTTTTTTTTCATCATGTTTTATATTATTTTTGCACTAATCGAATTAAAATGTGTGAAAAAATGCATTATTATCCGCCAATTGTTTATAATAATTAGCATGTATCAATGAGTACAACTTCTCGAATAATATCGCCCAGATTTACTTAATACTTGGATAATCGAGTACCGGAACCACGAGGGTTCCGGCGATTATTGAAGTTAATGACGGGAGCTGCGTTCCTTTTTTTTCACCCGATCCTAATTTACGATTAGCCGCGGCACGATCGGTTCTAGCCACGCGCACGTGCACGCTTCGCACGGCTTGACACTGATTGCGTGACACGTTCGACTACATTGTACACGACACCCGCGTCGTGGCTGTCAGTGATGGCAGCCAATTCGAGTTCTACTTCCGGCCGAGGTAAAATTTTTCGCAATAAATTTAATTACAGTTTTTTCAGCATATTAACATCTTTGAAATATGGTGCCTGTTTGAACATCGAAATTATTAAAATTTAATTTAATTCGCGAAATTACTATAGTGGTTTAATTACGTTTAGTCCGGAAATATTTCGGTGCGCAGTTTGTTAGACTTATACAAGTGTGGTATATATGTCAAGTACATATATATCATATTTAGTGATTCAAGATTGAATTATATAAATTTTATAAAGCTTTTTAAATTAATTTGCCTTTTTATGTTCCGCTGATATTTAAGACTAAAAATCGAAAAATGAAGGAACATTTAGAGCTTTACATCCGCCTGCAATTACGTAACAATTGTACAAAGCAACGTATGGACAGAGAAATATATATTCATATTATATTTTAATAAAACATAGGTACAAAGTGCCTATGAAGTTAATAATGGAATGCTTACATTGATAGAACAAAATTGCAATTATCATAATTTAATTATAATTTATAGTCATTTTTTAGGACAAGTATATATTTATAATTGTTTTAACCATGCAAAAACAGTCAATTATACTATTAACCTTTAGATTGCCGGCATTTTTTTATTAAAATAGTGGTTTTTTCTCGAAATTTTTTTTTATATAAGTAACATACGCGTGGCGCAGAATATCGAAATTTGTGCAGAGCCATAAAAGTGGCTTCCCGGCAGGGAACGTATTATATAATCAAATAAAAAAAAATTTTATTTTTTCAAAAATAGTGTATTTCAGGGTTCTTGGTATCGTTGATTCCAATTCTGAGTATAGATTTAGGAAATCTCGAACGTAATATTAATAACATAAATGAATATATATAAACGTATAGACTCATGCAGGGAACTTTCCTTTAGCATTAGCCAGAGCTAACGACATAGACGTAAAAAGTTTATAGCTCCTTTTTTACTTTTCTTTATTGTTTGGTTCTTAAACTTATTTTTTTAATTTTTTTCTTGTTTTATAATTTTTTTACTTTATTATATTTTTTACTTTTTTTTTATATATTTTTCAATACTTACATATTTTTATATATTTTGGGTAACATACAGAGTGTATCTACGTTATTATACAATAACGTACACTGATTATACAGTGCTATTTTTATTAGGAATAACACTGTATGATTAGTGTACGTTATTTTAGATACACCCTGTATATGTTTAATACAATTAGTATTTAAAATGTCACAAAAAATAGTATTTTAATCCACACTCAAGAGCCACAAAAGTGGCTTTCCCGGCAGTCTAAAGGTTAATAATAGTCACACATCCCGCTTAAAAACTTTTTTTCCTAACATATTTTTTAATTATTATTACCACATAAATAGTAAGTGAATTTAAGAAAACAGTTTATAATTGCAGTTGGATTTACTGAATGAAAACGTTTATTTTATTTACCATTTATATCTTGATATTTTACTATATTAATATTTTTAATTATAGTACAATTTTTTATGTTTGAGAGAACTATACATATGTATATGATTATTAATAGCATTATAATAACCATAAAAAATGGAGATCCTAATCAGAATTACTTTACTATACAATTATAATCACAAATACTAAACACTTTTCTCTCAGTGTACATTTGCAGCACAACGGCCGCACCGGAAGAAACAACATATAAAAAAATATTGCGTGTGGAATCAATATGCATTTATCTCTATACATATTAATATTCACGCGCACGGACTGCTCCCGGATGCGTATCAAATAAAGGTTCTAATTTGTGCGACGGCACAAATATAACGGGCTTGGGAAGGTGTGAAATAATATTGCGTGAGAACCAGTTACGCAAACTTTACGTAACAATATTCGTACTGTATTGCATTCAGACGGATATCGAAGACCGGATGAAAATTCCGCCCTCTCTTTCTCACTCACTCTCTCTTCCTTGAGTATTAACGTTTGCCTTCTCTTAACATATGCGCCGGTCTCGACGTAATGATGGTCATTGCGGCACGATAATTGCACGCGCGACCACCGGAAAACCGGGTTTACAGGTGCGTGTACTCACGGGTGACCAGCGGTAAGCGGCGTGACACGTGTCGCCTGTTAATCGCACCACTGACAATAACGCGCTGATTCTGTGCCGAGGGAGTCCGAAAAAGCTCAATGACGATTAAATCAACGATGTTTGCGCGGACCGGTCATTTCGACACGTTTCTTCGTTTTTCGCGATTTGCTTCTCCGAAATAACAGTCGTGTATATTTATGTATATAATAATACAGGAAATTTAATTCTCCACTGAAGTCTTTAAAGGCATTATCGGTATTTTAATTGTGAATTTTAATAAATAAATTTAAATTTGTAAAAAATAATGAAATACATAATCCGAAAAGATCAAAAGTTTCGATAAAAATGAAGGTCTCCGCGCTAACTGATCTATTTGTTTCGTGTATGCTTAATGTCTTGCCTGATGCGTATAAAATAACAATATGTATGTATATGTCTCGAAGCGAAAAGTGATTCCGCGAATATAACTTATATGATACAATTGCTACAGTAATATTGTTAGCTAAAAAACACAAGTAACGCAGAAGAAAATTTTATAGAATATCGATAGCGATTTTATACAAAATAACAAATAAATAAAAGAATGTAATTAAATTAAAAATTAATGCATACAGTGTTCCAATGAGTTCCAACCTGATTGCGAGTCAAAACTCGCACTGAATTCACTGAGCACGCAGACTTTCTAAGTTGAATTTGCTGACGCAAAAAGTTTTGTTTTAATACTAATTAATCATACACAGAACTACAACAAATTCTTATGTACTGCGTTTGCAAATTTTAAAGATTAAAAATTTTTATCTTAATATCCACATGGAAATTGTAAACAAACAAATCTTTTTTCAAAAATAATGAATTTTTTCTTTTTTTATTTGTTATTATCGTGATCTTTCGAACACGAGACAAAGATATAAATTATTTTATATACTTTATATATAATAAATATGAATTACTTTTAAGTACATTAACATATTGAAAATCGATATATTTACGAAACATTATTTTGTATCTATTATAACCTGAATATAAAAATACTACATTGTAATATTTCATACCCATATAATACTATGATTAATCTTCGTTTAAAAAAAATATATAGTCGACTTTCAATCTCTCTCAAAAAGATAACAACTATTACATCATTCTATATATAGATTACATACATATAGATATATAGATTACATACATTTGTTTTATATTTTACGTTTACAAATATTTTTTTTAATCCTTTGCCCTTATCAGTTACACTAGTTATTGTTCGTTTAAAAACTTCTAGCAAAAAAATATATTGCGTTGTTATAGTTGGTTACATATTATTGGCAAATAATATTATCTTTAGTTGTACTATTATCAATAAAATGGTACTTACTTGTATTAGATTCCAAGTTCAGTAAGGAACTATTTCTTTTTCGTCTCTGTTCACTATGATCTATTAATCTTCTCAGCTAAGTTTTACGAATGTCGCAAATGATGTATAGATGTTCTAAAGTCCCAAATTACGATTGGAGCATCATAGGTATTTATTTTTAGTATTTGATATATGATGTTATTTGCGTCAAACTTCAATAACACGCAGTCTCCAGAGAAAACAAAATATTTTTCTCTGCTTAAAAAAATTGAAACACATTTATATAAATGCAAATCTTACGACAAATAATACATAATTATTGTTTGAGATTAGTTTGGCTAATCTCAAGATTTTAGTTTAGTTAAAGAAATTAGTTTAGTTTGATTAAATATACTTAAATTAGACAAAATTAATTTAATTTTAACATTAAATGGCGTTACAATTTTATATTCATCACATAACACTATGATTAATCTTTGTTTTTTAAAAAATATAGTCAACTTGAAATCTCTCTGAAACTAGATAACAGTTATTATATAATTCTTTAAACATAATTTGATTCATTTTACAACGTACAAATATTTTTTAAAATCTTTTACACTTCGTGCATTAGTTACAACAGTTATTGCAATATTTAAAAATTTCAATCTTAAAAGTCGATAATCAAATGGTTGCCGTAGAACTTTCTATTACCTAACTTGGAATGAATTTGCACCAGCATGTGATCAGACTAACGTCATGATAGCAAACATCCCCAGAATTTGTCTAACAATGCACAAGACGCAGAATAAAGCCGCGCGCGATACAACTATGAAATGTACTCCTTAGAATTTCACGTCGATTATCCCGATCAGAGTGGCAAAGATTCCTCGATTTTGCTTCACGGTGATCGCTTCTTGTTGGCGAGTAAAACACGTTGAACTCGCGTACGCGCGTTGGGACACATGCGACCTATAACTCGTTATAATTTTTGCCCGTCGCTATCTGGTCGCGGCTTGCAGTAGTGTCTCAGAAAGGGTATCAGCTAGCGAGGATTATCATCCCCCGGGGTTCGCGCGTCGCTGGGCGGACGCGACGTCCGTCGACGCGAGAATACGTGCGCGAGACGTCGAGCAACGACAACGATTGGCCGACAGGCGGAGCCAGATCTCACGATCTTCGCAGGGGTTGAACGAGCACAACCCCTCGGCTAATTGTAAGCAACGAAGGGTATCCTCTCCTCCAGTCCTCCACTCTGCTGTAAACGGCGGTGAGTGAACCGAAGCGCGAAAGTCAACTCGTACGCAGCTTTTACTGCCTCTCCCTTCCGGCTAATCGTAAAGAACCACCGAAGTCGAACCGGCATTATCGAGCGATCTGTGAAAGGAGTATAAGGGGAAACGAGAAAGAGGAGAGAGAGAGAGAGAGAAAGAGAGGGAAAGAGAAAGGATTGTGTAAGGGAGGAAATTTACCTTAGTTGCTTTTCAGCAATTCAATAATAGATAACACGTGATAAAAAAAGGAAAAAGGAAAAATTATATTCTTTCTCTTTTTTATTTATTATAAAGATTTTTTTATTTATTATAAAAGTGAGAAAATTTACATGTAACGACAATATAAAATATACATAAGCTTATTAAATGTTAATAGTTTAATAAAACAATTTTATTATAAACGAATTAAAATTTCATGGATCAAATTATAAACGTAGAAAAATATTAACGTTATTTTTGTTTAATAAAGTCATAAATTTAATGTTATAAATTATTTTTAGAGAATTTTTAAGTACAAATTGATTTATTTTCGTAAATTATAACAACACTTACAATTAAATTTTCGTTAAAAACGAATCGTCTTCAAATCGCTCGAAAAAGCCGAAAATAAAATAAGAGTTAAAAATCTTAAAGCAGCCTGTATATTTTTGAAATAGAATATTCGTTCTCTCTCTCTCTCTCTCTCTCTCTCTCTCTCTCTCTCTATAAAAGTTGATCTCATTGCGTAATTTCTAGATCGATTTACATTGTAGATCGACTTCGATAATGATTGATCCTTAAATAAAGATCTGACAGGCCTCGTTGGAATATACATTCCTGTTACCGTACTCTGGGAGTGACTGTGACATCTGGTAGTTTCTCACGGCGTTGCGACGTTCGGTTACGCAAGACAAGCGTAATGGCATACAGTATTTCTTGAATATTTCATTTATTATTTCCTTAGAAATCAATGATCGCCATCTCGAGAATACACATATGCGATCAAGTCACCGTTTTATCTACTAGATATTTTATACACAGTGCCTAGAACTTGCAAGGTTTTTTAAAAACAGAAATAAGTCGCGCGCGCGAAACTCGAGAAAAAAAAATTACTTGCTCGAAAATATTTTTAAAGAATACAAGATACACACGAATTTATTTAGAAACATATAATTACATTATATAATTGCGTAATTACATATATATATTAATTAATACCAGACCTAATAAAAAGTAGACCTAAATTAAAGTTTGATAAATATCCTAACAAACTCGCTTTAAGATTATAAGCAATTTATCATCTCTTGCTTCCTAAAAAAAGATAAAATAAATATAAATAAAAGAGAAGAAAAGTATTATGATCACTTTGGACGGAAATTAAAGGTCGAGTTAACGGCGACAGTGTCGAGTGCACCTAGATACCGAGCTCTCCCGTTAATTTCAACACAGCAAAGTTGTCCTGAAGGGTGGAGAAAAGCAGGTCTGCGTTTGATAGCTCGCAGGATCCGCAAGATCCTCGAGTGTCTCCTCGATGTGATAGCGGGAGCAGAAAATCGCGCTGAAGTGGTAACGGTCGGGCTAATGGCTCGGAGACGATATTTTGTTAAACAAGGAAACCTTTTATCCCTCCTACCGCACTTCGCTGAAAAAGACGCTCGACGCCAGGGACGCTGTCTCCTCCAGTAGAACTACATCCAGTACTACTACCGTTTTATCAATTTGTCGAATTATATTTGTTTCAAGCGCGCACAATATTTAAAAAATATTCTAATCCTTGAGGTAGTGAATCAACAATATTTAAATATTTTTTGTAATGTACCTTCAAAGAGTTACATTAGAAAAAAAATAAAATTGCTCAACCTTTTTGTCAATTGTAACAGGTTTTAATTAATCTTACGTTCTTATATGATAGATTTTCATGCTTTTAAATAATATATATATATTTTTTTAATATAATTCTTTTCTATTATTCATTTCATTAGTACAATTTCAAGTTCGCTTCTTTAACTTTGCAAGATTTCATATAACGCGACTAAGCGTTTTCCACTTTCTTAATTCCACGCTGAAGCGGCCCTGCACTGTTACTTCGGTTGTCTTGTCACCAGAAAAGGGATGAAAGAAACCGAAGTGTGAACCGCCGACCGCCATGACAAGGTGTCACCTGCGGTTTCTCACGGTTCGCCCACGCATATCTCGCCATTCTCGTGGATTCCTTCGATCCGCCCTATCTTTCACTCGAATCTTTTCATACTTTCGCCCCTTCATCGAGAGTCTATAAGTGTGACGTGTCGGCTAACTCGATGAAGCGTTCAGAGGTTTTCTTCTCAATAAATTTAATTTCATTCATTTTCTAATTACTTAAAAAAATTACCAAGTTGGCTTCATCTTACTTTTTAATTAAACTAGGTTTTATAAACAAAATAAATATTAGTTTGAAATGTAAAGATGAAATTGATTAATGCTCTGCAACCTTTGAAGAATAATTATTGGAATTATTTATTACTTCGGCAATTACAATTATTAAATAATAATATTAAATATTTCTAGAATAAATCACCAAACATAATTAATAAACACATTTTATGCCTTGAGAATAAAGATAAGTTTTAAAATCATAGATCTGAAATTATAAACTTCCTTCTCAAGTTTTTTTTATCTTTAAGATGAATAGAAGATGTCTTTGAACATATTTTGGTGGCCTCAATTTTAATAATACGTTCCATAATACGTTCTATAATTTTATTTTTTAAAAGGTGATTATGTAAAAATGTATATATAATATCTCCTAGTTTTTTAAATCGATGTGTCTGTGTAACTTTACGCAGTTATGTACTTTTATTCCTCGCTCTTTCTTTATAAAACTATTAAATAGCACGCTTTATAATTGTAAGATGGATTTCATACCAAAGTAACAAAAGTAAAAAAAAAGTGGTTCCGGCCGGGATCGAACTGGCGACCTTCTGCGTGTAAAGCAGACGTGATAACCGCTACACCACGGAACCTGATGACGATATTTTTCTTAAGTAAGACTATATGTCATTAAATGTCTATATATCACAACGTTAACATATGACATGTTGATAATAAATAATCAAAATAATGAATTGATGACGGCATTATTGTGCAATGCGTATTTAGAAATAAGCAAAAATCCGTATATATTAACAAATAATTAAATATACAATAATAGAAAATTAAAATATAAGATCTATTTTAAAAAGATTAGAATTAATATTTTATAATCAAAAATATAAATAATTCAAAATATAAATAATTCAATAATCAATAATATTGTTACATGCAGTATACGGTCAAAATTCAAAATAAAACATTAATTAGGAAAATTAAAAACTAGGTCAATTACTGATAGCTGGAAATATGTATTTAAAAATAAATTGAAGGACAATTAATAATTAACACGCCGTTTTATTTATACACATATTAAGCGTATTATTCATATAAATTATTGTATACATAAAAAGGTCAGTCTGTATTGTACAAAAGAAGTTAAAGGTGTTACATATAAAGTCCATAATGATGTTATAAACACACGATAAAAATCTCCTACTTCCTAAATTATGCATAAATCGAATCTCGCATTAAATTGCACTTCTCGTGTCCATAATTAATTACTACCATTACGTAAAAATTATTTAATTACGAGAAAATAGTGTGATCAAATTTACTGGCCTATTTGAAACAAACTGGGCCGACTTTGAAGCCGAAAGCTTGTTGTGGTGATCCGTAATCGATTGGATAAAAATCGATCAGCGGTAACTGCTGTAACTTGCTGGTGCGAATTAAGAACACAGTCTCCTCTTTACCATTTCGACTCTTGCACTCGTCCGTGATGAGATAAGGCCTGATACTATTGTACGAGAATTCGTCCCTGTTGTCACCGAGTAATCGCAGCGAGAGATTGTAACTGCGATTCTCGTCGTCGTACCAGGCAACGCTGTTCGTGCACGTATACGTAAAATTCTGATAAGCTTCTTGACTAAGTAGACGTAGGAAATTCATCTGTACAACTCCGATTGTTTTATAACTTATCTGGAAAATATGATCAATTTCCTCCAATAAAATTCATAATTCATAACTCTAGACTTCATGATTTTATTCATTTATTTATTTGTTTATGCGAACAGTCTTTCAATAATATTGCAAGAAGAGTACGTCTCATACGCAGTATTTAACTGACACTTTTAAAAATGATAATAATAACGTTAAGTACAGAGAAAACCGTAGGAATAATTAATCATATTGAAAAGAATGAAAATTTTATCGATCTTACTCTAAATCCTCCACGTAAATACGAGTACCAGTCGGTTTTATTGTCTTCTTTTCTCCACGGTATGCTCGGCATGTGACTACTGTGAATATCTGGAAAAATGCAAGTTTCGCCCATGTTCGTGATATTACAAATGACACTAATAGCGTCATCTGGCATGCCTAAATTTGGATCGATCCAGTACCAACCTGTTTGACAAAGAATAATAAATTCTTTAGTCTCTCTCTCTCTCTCTCTCTCTCTCCCC
>NW_017257282.1:186846-194983 GCF_001594055.1 Mycetomoellerius zeteki
CTCTCTCTCCCTCTCTCCCTCTCTCTCCCTCCCTCCCCCATCCCTCTCTCTAAAAGAGACGAACCTTACACAAAATGATAGAATAAAGTTCATGTCTTAGATAAAGTTTTACATATTTTTAAGTAAAATTACTGAGATATGAGTATTGTTCGTTTTGTCTCTCGGGAGCTACTCGGAGTCGCTCCGAACGAATCCAGCGTAAAATGTAGGATTCACACTACGTATGACATCCGTCATACCACACGATATTCATTGTTACGATTAATATCGGACGTGATATGACGGATGTCGTACGTAGTGTGAACCCTATATTTCAAGTATGTTGGTTTTGTTCGGAGCGACCCCGAGCACCTCCCTAGAGACAAAACGAACAATGCTGTGGATAAAATTCATGATATTCTGCACAGCACTTTTCATTGCAAATATATATTAAATACGTATCTATATTGCGTTTACATTGCATTTCATTTCATATCAAATATAATGTATTAAATACGTAATTAACGCAATGGATATGAAATATTCAAGTCGAAATAATACGCATGTAATATGTAGCAGGTATATTGTGCATATTTAAATGTATGGATATCAAACACGTAGTTGATACATATATATGTATAACAGAATGCAGAATGTAATAATACGTCATAAGATGGCGTACTATAGTAGCACTACATAACATTAAAAAAATCATAAACAGATAATTTTGAGCAAGTGTCTGTGCATGGTTATTATAATCGACTGTATCTAAGAATAACAAATTTAATAATATTAAAGTATCATATTAGACCGCGACGTAGACACACAACAATCAAGAAATAGAAGCTTATTTCAGTTAAGCTTGAATTTTTAGTGCTGATCGAAACCATTCGTGTGAAATAAATTTAGGTTAAATAGTAAAAATTAATTTAAATTAAATAGTAAGTTCTCTGGTGGAAAAACAATGTTAACAAAAAAGAACAGAAAAACTACATAGATTGAGACAAGACTTTAAAAATTATTAATTTTTTCTAGATATTTGTAGTAGGATGTAGAGTGAGGTTTGTTTGTCTTAGAAATTATTAGTTTTTCATAGATATTCGTAGTGGGACATACAATATCGTAATTAATTTCACTTTTTGAATCTTCAAATTTTAGAGCCAAAGTATCAATCAAGAGATGGCATTAATTTTTTTAAATTTAAAAATAGAATTACCCACTTTGGCCTATAAATGGCTTATATAATACATGTACATAATACATTTTGAAAGCGTATTTGCAATATTAGGAATATGTATCAAATACATAATTTTTACACGTATTTAATATGAAAAAAATATATATTGTTACATGTATTTGGTATGTAATGTAAATTACATATCTATAGCACGGAAATTCATCGGTATTAAATACATATCTGATACGTGATTTATACTCTGACGTGACGTTTTTCACCGTACGTCACAAGGGTCATTAGACCTGGCCGAAGTAGTGCGGCAAATTTGTCCTCCCGACACAGAGGGCGGGCGTGCCGACGCTTGTTGCGATTTTCGAGCGAGAATTCGGAGATTTTTGTCGTCGCGTTTCGCGTAACGTTACTATTTCTTTTTGTAAATTTGTTTGAGAATTTTTAGTATCGGCGGCTGCGGTAGGTAATTTAATGTGCGATACATTCCACCACCTTAAGGAGGCGGCCAAGAAGAGGATAGAAGACCATATTGGAGGCCCGAGGTCGCCCAGAGGAGGGGTAGCGCACAAGTGATATCATTCTATATTATCGAGTTAACGCCCTGCGCATAACTTGTTTTCCTGTAGCCGAACTCTTTACAGGCGATTATGCCGCGGGAGCGACTAAGGCGGCGTGAGGGGATGGCCACTGGCTCTGCCATAGTACGAGCGAGGGACCCCGCTGTCGGTGCCGCAAGGAAGCGAGAGGAGACATCGAATCTGGAGGCCGAGCCTATCTGTAAAGGAACCTACCGAATCCGGACGACCCGCCGGCAAAAGCAATCCAGAAAACCGTTGCGAGCAGCCGAAACGACGCCAGCATTGAGTCGAATCCCGCGCGCTCAAGGATCTAGGGCGCGCGACGCGATAGCAAGTCGCGAGGACTCGCGAGATAGCCCGCGATCAATCAGGGTCGATAAAGCTTATCACGTGGGCCCACGGTCGCCTGCGCGCCCCCGAAGGGACCTCGGGCCCGACACTTGCGCTGTGGACTCGAGGCGAAAAGGACGTGCGAGAGGACTGCAGCCGAAAGAGAGCGAGTATCGAGAGGATTCTGTGGTGAGACGAACGCATTTGATTGTAAAGCCGCCGATTTCCGAATCGGAGGGATCGCACGTATCCGCGAAATTGTCGTTGGATCCCGTGGGGTTGGATCCTTTCACGAGTAACTGCGTCGCGGCTGCACGCGCGCACCGCGTGATCGTGCCATCCTGTCCGATATCGTCTTGGTTTCGCTATAATTTCGAGTCCGTTATTTTGCACGCCCACCGCGGCCACAGCCAGGTCATTTTGTATCGTATCGCGTCATAATTTTGTATCGTATCGTCGCGTCATAATTTTGTATCGCATCGACGCGTCATAATTCTATATCGTATCGCCGCGTCATGATTTCGTATCATATTGTTGTGCCGTAATTTTGTTTCGTACTGTTGCGTCGCCGTTTCGTGTCGCGTACTATCGTCGTCGTAGTAGATCCTAGACTTCAGAGGATGTTCTCGCGTGTTCACGCATTCCGAAGATTTTCGTAACTGCGCCATGGATCTCCGTAACCGCGATACATGCGTCGCGTAGAATTACGCTAGAAGCGAGCTCGTCCACCAGAGAAGAGAAGCAATTACTTAATACCGCGTGTCGAGAACGTATCGCGGAGGCCAGAGCGTTTGCATGCCGCAGAGTCAACTCGTCTGCCTGTATGTCGGAAACCGTGTAATTGACTTAGAGAATATATTTGTTATTATCTCATTGTTATTAATTCTGCCTACTTTACTGTTGCCTCGCCTTACTCGTTCTCCAAAAGATCCTCCGTTCTCGACCACGAACCACCCCCTCTGCCATTATCGTGGCTGAGCAGTCGGTTATTAGAGCCGTCCGCGTCCGTGAGTCTCTACACCTCAGTATTTTCGAGTGAGAACGTACCGAAAAGATTTAAGAAAGAGGGGCACGCTCTCTCGTGCCTGGCGCCCAATCATTGACGTTGAAGTTTAGAGTATGTAAAATTTGAAAAAGCCGTTGTGGCGTTGAGCCTTTTTAATGTTGTCGTGAAGGTATCGACTAAAGAGAGGTAGAGCAATACTCGCGAACGCGCGACGAAGTAGCACCACGCTCGTGAGTGCGGTCGCAATACATATTGCTACGAATCTGCTATATGTATAGCTATAACATTGCAAATTTTATGTATCTGATACGTAAGTAAATTACGTATCTATAGGTGGACATTTATCGGTATTAAACATGTATCTGGTATATGATTCATACGTATTACTATGTACCAGGTATGTAAATATGAAACCAGAATTTACCAATAGATGGCCATAGCTGTCAATGTAGTTGCCATCAGACCGCGTCATTGACACCATTTCCTTGTTCTGACATCTGACAAAGATTTTCAACTCACAACAATACAAGTTTCATACAACAGTATAGTTTGTAATAACGTTGAACATGTCGAATTTTGTACCTGGAAACTACGATTTGCGAACAGCATTGATTTTCTGTTACCATTTGAAGAAAACTGCTGCAGAATCGCATCGAATGCTTGTCGAAGCTTACGGTGAGCATGCTCTTGGTAAATCACAGTGCTTTGAGTGGTTTAAAAAATTTTAAAGTGGCGATTTTGACGTGAGAAATGAAGAATGTGGAAAACCACCGAAAAAGTTTGAAGACAGCGAATTGCAAGCATTGTTGGATGAGGATGACGCTCAAACTCAACAACTCGCGGATCAATTGAATGTGACACGAGAAGCCGCCTCCATACGTTTGAACTCCATGGGAAAGATCCAGAAGATGGGAAAATGGGTTCCACATGAATTGAATGAAAGACAGCAGGAAAACCGAAAAACCACTTGCGAAATGCTGCTCGCCAGGTAAAAAGATCATGGGTAATTCCAGGCGAACCATCGACATCGACTGCAAGGCCAAATCGCTATGGACGGAAGACAATGCTCTGTGTTTGGTGGGATCAAAAAGGTGTGATCTAGTATGAGCTGCTAAAACCTGGCGAAACCGTTAATACTGAACGCTACCGACAACAAATGATCAATTTGAATCAAGCTTTGCGTGAAAAACGACCGAAATATCAAAAAAGGCAACAGAAAGTGATCTTGCTTCATGAAAATGCATCATCACACAGCAAAACTGGTCAAGGAAATGATTGAGGCGTTTGGTTGGGAAATACTTTCGCATGCGGCTTACTCACCAGACTTGGCTTCGTCCGATTACTACTTATTTGCATCGATGGGACACGCACTTGCTCAGCAGCGCTTCATTTCTTACGAAGATGTACGAAAATGGCTAGATGACTGGTTTGGCTCAAAAGAGCAACAATTTTTTTGGCGTGGTATCCACAAATTGTCAGACAGGTGAGAAAAATGTATAGCTAGCGATGGGCAATACTTCGAATACAATATTTTTTATCATTTTCATGCAATAAACGTGTATTTTCTATAAAAAAAATTCCGGTTTCATATTTACATACCTGGTATCTGCTATATAGCAACATTTCAAATTTCATGTATCTATTACGTATTTGAAATCTAAAATGCTGTGCGGGATCTATTGAGAATATTTAAAAAAAAAGTTAGCAATAAGAACTTTCTTTCAAGAAGAGAGTATTATTAATACCGTTTTGTTTGCAAGATTATATATTGGAGTTTACTTAAAAATTAGATACGTGATTGAAATTATAGCATAAGAAAGAATAATTTTACCATCCTTAAAATCGGGATGTCCGTAAAACAAATCTCTGCATGTCCTCGCTGGATTGTTTCTGGTACCAATTGGCTTACGCATTAAATGCAATTCCTGTCGTATATTAGAAAAAGCCTTGTTTATGTCTGAAAGCTTCCTGTCAAATATCTCCTCTTCATCGCTAAATAGATGAAGAAAATAAAGTTCCCCTCTATAATCTAAAATCTCTAAAATCTCTAAAATGTGCTAAATGCAAACTTATAATTTAATTGCAAGTATAAAAGTAAAAGTAGAATATTATAAAAGTGACACTTTTGATGTAATATTTGAAGATTTTTATTTTAGATTTACTTAGGATTCTTACATGTCCTCGGAAGCATCACGTTTTCTTCTGGTTGATTGGTCATGATATATCATCGGTGATATTCTGTCAAAATCGAATTGTCCTATTGATAAGCCAGGCGGTCCTGGTGGGCCTGGCGGACCCGCTGGACCTATGTCACCTCGCATCCCATCATTTCCACCATTACCTTTTGGCCCAGACGGTCCCGGTGGTCCGAATAAACCAACAAATCCTTGTTCCCCTTTAGGTCCAACCTGACCAGGATGTCCAGGATTTCCTTTGAATCCTTGTGTTCCAGGAAGTCCGCGATCACCTTTCTCTCCCCGCTTTCCATGATCGCCTTTGATTCCAACTAATCCCGGTTCGCCTCGATATCCTTTAATTCCTCTACGACCTTTATCACCTTTCTGGCCTTTTGAACCAATCAGTCCAATAATCCCAGGAGCTCCAGCAGCTCCTGGCATACCTACAGGACCATTTTCCCCAACCGCACCTGGCAAACCTCTTTCGCCTGGTATGCCAGGCAAACCAGAAGAACCTTGAGGTCCGACAGGTCCTTCAAGACCAGACTCTCCAGGGAGACCGATATCTCCTTTCTCTCCTGGCAAACCTGTATTACCTTGCTGACCCGCAGGTCCTTCGGGACCCTAGAAATTAATAGTATATTTATAAATTTAAATTTTTTAAATAATTAGGAATGTTCTTATATACATTTAAAATTTCATTTTTAAATATTTAATTACATCTTCAATTAATTATTGTTATATTTAAAAATGGATATCTTTTATTAAAAAATAAATTAAAATTTTTATACCGATTTTCCAGGAGAACCCGGTAATCCTTCCTTGCCAGGTAGTCCAATTTCGCCTAGTAGGCCAGGATCACCTACTCGTCCATCCTCGCCGTCCTTTCCAGGCTCGCCTTTCGCGCCCATGAGACCGGGTTCTCCAGGTGGACCAGGAAGACCAGATAATCCTGCATCACCTTTTGGTCCCTCGGGACCAATTAATCCTCGTAGTCCAGGAAGTCCAAGAAGTCCTAATTTACCTTCCTCTCCTTTTATTCCTGGTAGACCTCTTTCTCCCTTAAGTGCATTATTAAATAAATAAATAATAGTACATATATTATTATAGCAAAATTTCTAGAATATAAAATTTCTATAATATGTATGTATAATTCATCTTACTTGTTTTCCCTCTATTCCTGGCTTTCCGGGAGGTCCTGACATTCCTTCGTCTCCTTTTTCGCCTTGGTGACCCTCCGGACCCATCGGACCTTCTGGACCCTTAAAGCCCTTGGATCCTCTTGGACCTCGCTCTCCCGGAATTCCTGGTAGGCCTATAGGACCAATTGTTCCAGGATCTCCAACTTCACCTTTTACACCTGGTTGACCTGGTAAACCACTCGGTCCTACAGATCCAGCAGATCCAGTTGCTCCGGTCGGACCGACCTCGCCTTTTGGCCCTCGCTGTCCCATCTCACCCAGTGGTCCTTTCTCTCCTGGAGGACCTACTAAACCAGATTCACCACGTGGTCCTTGTACTCCTTGCGGACCTGGAAGACCCTGTATATTATGTTAGCACGATTAGAATAATTATTTACCGTTTAAAATTTTTACTTTTTAGTCAATTAATCATACGTACTACGTCCCCTTGAGATCCTTTAAATCCTTTTTCACCAGGTGAACCTACGTTTCCTTTATCGCCGTCTTCGCCTGGAGAACCAATTGGTCCAGGTGGGCCTGGTAAACCCCGTTGTCCCGGTAGACCGTCGCGACCTATAGTTCCAGCTGACCCAGGATTGCCCTGTTAAATAAATCTATCTTAATCGTATATTGTTATTTGATTATCGCTGAAAACTATATTTTTCACTATTGTAACTATACCTATATATTGCATGTTTTAAAAAATATTAAAGGTATTAAAAAACTTTGAACAAAAACAAAAATTAAATTGTACAATCCTATCTGATTTGTATAATTACTTTTTCGCCTTTGAAGCCGGTGGAACCCTTATCTCCTTTATACCCTTGTTTCCCTACTGGACCTGGTGATCCGTCTTTTCCGGGATCTCCTTGAATACCCTTGTCACCGGGCGGTCCTTGAGCTCCGATAGGTCCCATTTCACCTTTCAAGCCAGGCAACCCCTAGAATTTATAATTAATATTAAATATACGTCTTGTCGTAATTAAATATTAAGTAATAATTAGTATTTATTGATATTAAATAATAATTAATGTTTACATCTTACAACCCTTATTTTGAATATAACTAACCGGTAAACCGCTCAGACCTCTTTCACCTGGAAATCCTGGTAATCCGCCAGGACCCGGCGATCCTTTGAGTCCTATCAAGCCAGGTGGACCTGGTAATCCTTCTTTCCCTTGTTCACCCGGTAAACCGATTTCACCTGGAGCCCCCGAACTGCCAGATGCTCCAGGCTCGCCTGGTTGACCAGGTTCTCCAAGTGGTCCTGGAAGACCAATAACACCGGGAATTCCCGGAGGTCCTAGAGATCCTGATTCACCAGTTGGACCGCGCTCACCGGATGGACCTGGTATACCGTCTTTTCCATCGAGACCCGGTGGACCCGATGGTCCCGCAAATCCACGTGGACCTTCAACACCGGGAGGCCCGATCTCGCCTGACGGTCCAGCGGGTCCTGGTTGACCAGTATCGCCTTTTGGTCCTGGTAACCCTTCCGCACCTCTTCTTCCGCGAGTTCCTCTAAAACCCTAATATTTATAATAACTTATTTAGTTTAATAAAATTATTTGATAACATTTGTTTTACATTTTTGCACTGAGAGAAAACGAAATAGTTTCAGCAACTATAAATTTGGCAACTTTTGCAATTGAAGTACCTGTAACTAGTTTTACAAAGTAATAGAAACTAAAGTAGTG
>NW_017257282.1:195042-197784 GCF_001594055.1 Mycetomoellerius zeteki
TAGACAAAAATTTTTAAAGTGTCGCTCAGTACGAGTAGTACGCGGCTTTGTCACCAGAGGGACGTAGCGGAGTTCAGTTTCTCCTAAGAAGGAAACCATTCAGCTTAATCACTCAGCGATAAAAGGCGCAGCGTTGGTTTCAAACTTGGAAGACAAAAATAAATGAGGAATGCATACACAAATTTGTAACTATGTATTATAAAGCTTTAATAACAACAATAAATAAATTAAGTGAACTAAGAAAATATAGTAATATTAACCATTTATAAATTGATTATATGATTAATGTACTATATTTTCTTAGTTCACTTAATCTAGTATTCTTATTAGAATTGAATAATATGTATATAGTTGAGGCGCTATTTCACTACAAATTTATAGTTACTGATACGATTTTTTTCTCTGCGTGTGGATTTATATTTGAAATAATCAATAAAATAATTTTAATTATATTTATTTGCATGTACGAATTAATTTTGTAATTATAAAATATTATACGTTTACAATAAAATTTACCCGTGGGCCCGTTGTGCCTCGTTCTCCTTGTAATCCGCTGTTCCCCTAAAAAAAAGAAACAAAAACAATGTCTTTTAATAAAAATATTAAAATCAATATTAAGAATGTTGCGTATATTCATCAACATTACTCTTTCTCCTTTATCGCTGTTTGGTCCTTGAATTCCTGGTTGCCCTTTGTCTCCTTTTTCTCCAGGATTTCCAGGATAGCCAGCGTACCCTGGTAGGCCTACCTTCCCCTTTTCTCCAAGCGAACCAGCAGGCCCAGTCTCACCACGAAGTCCCTCAAAACCTTTCGGCCCTTCCAAACCTTCAAGGCCAGGAATGCAGCTCCGGGCTCTCCTTTCGCTCCTGCGTCGCCCTTTTCGCCCTCCAAACCTCTATCACCTTTTTCACCGCGTTCACCCGCTAGACCACGTTGCCCTTCGTCACCCTTTACACCTCGAACACCTGGAAATCCCACCGGTCCCTGTAAACCTGATGGACCTTGCTCGCCCTTTGTCGCTGGGATTCCAGGATTGCCTGGAAGTCCAGGAGATCCATCAGCACCCGAAAGACCAGGAATTCCTGGCTTTCCTTGTGGACCCTTTTAATAAAATTTGATTATATTGAATACAATCAAAATCATGGTATATAATCGGAAATATTATACAAAAATAATTCATTTCTACAACTTACAACTAAACCGATTGAGCCCGGTGGACCCTGAGGTCCAGGTGGTCCTATTGAACCTGTAAGTCCTAGTTGTCCCGGTGCACCAGGTGGACCGAGTGGACCAGCATTACCTTTAATACCGGGTGGCCCTTCGTTTCCAGGAATACCAGGATTACCTGGTAATCCAGAAAAACCTCTTGGTCCAATAAACCCTCTCGGACCCTACGTGAATAAATGGTCCGTTTAAATTTTACTTATCGTTCTATATAAATAACTTAATTTACAAAAAATTATTTTTAAATTATATTTTGCTATATATACATTTTTTAAACATATCCTCCTTTTAAAAAATATTTCCAATTCTAAATAAATATATCCATTTGGAAACAGCATTATCTTTTAATATTCTTTTTTTAGAAATAAAATGGTAATAACATATTTACCAATTCACCAGGTAGACCTGGTAAACCTGGAGGACCGTCTTCACCCTGCATTCCTTCGTGACCTGGCAAACCTGGTTCACCGGATTTACCTGAAGGTCCTCGTTCGCCTTTATCACCTGGTAAACCTGGTAATCCTATTTGCCCTTGCTCGCCTTTCATTCCTGGCAGTCCACTGAGACCGCGTTCGCCGTCTCTGCCGGGACGACCTCTCCTACCCTCTCTGCCAAGATTCCCAGAACTTCCTGTGAAAAATTTTTCTTTAATTCTTGTGAGAGTCGAATTTACAGAAATCTTATAATTTGTAAGAAATTCATTCTACAATTGATTAGCCTTGAGAAATCAATTTAAATGAACTATGAAAGAATTAAAAAAATTGTTTACCCCTACAGCACAAAAATTGCAGCAACAATGTTGCAATTATTTTGCATTGCAATTTGCATTGCAGCAATATTGTAGCGTTATTGCAACGATATTGCTGCACGTTCTATGCTGTATGGGTTAATTAATCTCTTAATAAACATCAAAAACATTATAAAAATCAATAAGTTTGCGAAAATCATATTCTTATCTTTTGCAAGTTACAACTTGTACTGTACCTTGGTCCCCTCTAGGTCCAGGTTCGCCGATTTCACCAGGTTCTCCCTTCTGACCTTGAGGCCCAGGCGATCCATCTGGACCCGGGACACCTGTAAGGCCCATCGGGCCTTCTACGCCTCTCATTGCAAACATATGTTGTGATATCATCTGCCGCAACATTTCTGCCTGAGAATCCGGTCCCTTTTCGTTACCCTGTTGATTCAACGAGGATATCACGAAGACGTTACCTGGCGGACCAGATACACCTGGCAATCCGGGTAATCCATCTCGTCCAGGTTCGCCCTTCTCGCCGGGAGAGCCGGGTCCTCCTGGCGGCCCAGGAAACCCACGGAGCCCAGGTGAACCTCGGGTATTATAACGCTTTATATATTCTTCATGATTGTAAGGGTTATTTATCGATTCTCCGTAATTCTGCTGATGATTTGATTCCGTATTATACACATTCGCTATTGTCGTCATTTCCATTTCGTAAAATGTCTGGAATTATTTAACATCAATATCTATGGCCGGTATTCATAGTCAGATCTTATTTC
>NW_017257282.1:197847-211461 GCF_001594055.1 Mycetomoellerius zeteki
ATATATATATATATATACTTATATAATTTAATTTTAAATATTACGATGTTTAATTTAATGTCTTCAAATTATTACAGTAAAATGTTAATTTAAACTTTTGTAAGATTATCATGAATTTTCTTCATCCATTAGTCTTCTTAAATGTTAATTTACTCCATTTATTTCATTTTATTTATTCTTACGGAATTCTCCGTCCCTGATGTCAAAACGTTAATTGTATTTGTCATCGTGCCATGAGGTAGAAAATCCCGGTTATCGTCCTTATCTAAGTCACTCTCGTTTTCTTCTTCGTAATCATCTTCGTTGAAAGATGAATTATAATTCAGTCCATATCTTGATTCATGTTCACAATCTGGCGCAAACGTTGTACAGATTTCGTAAGCAGCGTCTGGATTTACAGCAATTTTCAGCATCTCAAGACTTCCCTGAATAGATATAAAACGATCTTGTTATAAAATTTTACAATTATAAACTTAACTTTTATCATCATGTCTAATTACAGATTTTACAATCTCTTCAAGAAAGAAATTGTACAAATTCTTTATCAACTTGTTTAATATTTTTTATTCTATATATTATCATCTTGAATTCTTCGCTCACCAGATATAAATCGCCCTTAAGTTGCTGTCCAATCATAAGGATGCCAGCGATCGTTTTCTCGAAATTCCTCCGCAATTTTTTTGTAATATGTCTATTGCAATCAAGAATAATCGTAACGGCATCTCCTTTAATACTAACTCCTAATCGATGCCATTGCCCGTCGGAAATATCGACACCAAAAGAAATAGGTTCATTTCTGTCGTCCGGATTTGGGTTATAGAAAAATTTAATGTCGCGCTCCAACGAAAGAATTAATTGTTCTTCGCCACTGTCACCGTAGATAGTAAAAAGTACCGACGTAGAGTAATCTACGAATATCAATGAAACAAAGACTTCGATTTGTAAAACAAAAATAATAACCTTTGAGTAGTTTTCGTTAATAAAATTCAACATCCGTTTAAATAAGATTCAGGAAATGTTTGTAAACCATTATATTCAACTAATTTTGCAAAATAAACAAATTGACAAAATTTTATATATTTCATATGGCAGAATTTTTTAATATCTAAGATCACTTTCAAATTATTTTGTATTATTTTTTATAAAAGAGTCTGCACTTTGTTGAATTAATAATATCATTATGGACACTTTAATGAAAGCACAGATATGTATAAATATGTCCAATTATAATTATTTGCAAATAATTATGATTTATGATATACATTACCTTTGGACGTTGACTCGCTAGCTCTCGGCTTTGCAACAGCCAAGATAGAAAAATCTTGTGGTATGCCGGCCGGAAATAATACATTGGTAGGAGCCATCAAAATCGCAGCTTCCATAATATCGTACGCGATCGTATCATCTCTGCAACGACTTTCCGTTCTTCTCACTCCGAAAAGTTGCTCTTGCATCCCCGTGGCTTCAATTATATCAGTCACATTCTTCGCTAAATTGAAAAGAAAATTGTAGCTAAACTAAAAATAGCACGACATCAAGTATAATAGATATCTAATGCAATTATTGTTTGTCCAACTATAAGAGAAATCGTTTTTATTTTTCTTTTTTTAACATAACAATTGAATAATTGACATGTGGCTAAAAATGGGAATGGACAGATATAATAGGCACAACGAACAACTAGAAACCCAGTAACCTGTGAACCTACAAGTCATAACTCAAATCGTTGGAATGAACGTCTGGACTAATTCAAGAAAATGCCATTCTACTGCAACATGCAACTTTGCATGCCACACATACGCATCTCATTTAATGCAATAGAGACTAGTTAGAAACGCATCTACCGACAATAAATTCATATTGTTCAGAAGAAGTGCTCTCCCCCCTCTCTCTCTCTTTCTCTCTTTTAAATATAATATCGATCAGAACTTCATGATTCGAGTTGTAAAAAAATAATTTTCACTTTAAAAATTTATCAAATTCTTTATGCTTATCAAGCAAAAATTTATTGTAATTAGTGCTATAAAGTAAAGATCATATAGGTATGTATAATTCATATTTCCCTAATAAAATTTAATTACAGAATTCATTTTTGTTCTAAAAATTTTTATAACTATTCGATAATCGTAAGTATTTTATCACTATTGTATTTCGGAAACGAAATGAATTTTAATCTATATTTATAAATCTTTCTTCTTATTTTGAAAATCTTTCTGTACGTTTCAAAACTTGAAATTAGAAATTAAATAATTTCTATGGCAAAAGAGAGATACTTTTTTAACTACATTAAAATAAAATATGTTCAAAATAAGATAACTACGATCGAGGTAAATTTAAAAGCAAATTTGTAAACGCGATTCAAAATTTCTAAAAAGCATTAAGCTCAAAATTTTATTTTACAGCAAGACACTTTGACGCGTGAAGTGCTAAATATCGCTAAATATTGAGATTCTCAAAACTTACATGCATCTTGCAGCGCAGCATCTACTGTGTTTCGCTGCAAACCGCATAGGATGAGCAAAAACAGCGAACGTACAATAAGCATGATCCACGTGGATCGCAGCGTTCTCCATTGCCCTCTTACGTGGTCCAGTAGCCGCATGATCTTCTCGCGTTGTCAAAACATACTTTAACTAAAATTTTCCGGTACGTGTTATACACGTGGGCTCATCAGAGATACGACACACCAGGTCCGCGATTACAGGATCTTCGTGATAATGTGAGATCTTTTTCAAATCATCGGAATTCCTGCTTTCTAACTGTTGTTTCTATTTCTCTTTCTTTAACTCTCAACATCCCTCCCCGAGATTAATACAATACATTAATCCCGAATGTAGCTACTTCATTGAACTATTTCCTCTCTTTTCCTTTTGCTTATCCCTTATTCAAACTGCGTTCCTCTTACTAGTTTTCTCCTGCGATGCATGAATGCAACTGTCGTCTAGATGATACTTACGTTCCATACATGTACTTATTAGTGATGGATCCACATCTCTTCTATTAACACTGATTCATATATGACATAGGAGACAGATCACAGGGTGCAGTGTCGTCGGGTTAGTCCCTCCTTTCCTTTAGACATGATATAATCGAGAGCATCACTATGAGTTGTAAAAATAAATTAGAAGAAATCGATAAACATTTATTTTATAAAACTATGCGCGCGGATTTCTAATTTTTATTATAAGAACTTCATCTGGCAATTTTAAGTTTTCTGTTTTGTTTTCTTTATATCTGTTCGAATTAAAAATCGTTTAAACAGCTAACATCCCTACTGAAAAAAACACGTCCCATATAGCACAGAATTTGCAGCAATATCGTTGCAAAATCTCTGCAATATTGTAGCAGTATTGCTGCAACTTTTGTGTTACTTTGTGCTATAGGGGTCACAAAGTTACATAACAAAATCATGTAATTAAAATATGTAAATCAGGTAACGAATTGTTCCAAATCAGTACGTGATCTTTTAAAATTGCATAATTTGAAAAATTACACGATTTGTTTTTTTCTTCTATTTCTATCATTTAATTATTTAAAATTCGATAACAATAAAGTCATATGATAAATAAAATTATTTCTAATATGAGATTTTTTCAAATTACGTGATTTAAAAAATTCACATACTGATTTGAAACAATCCGTTATGTGTGATTTACTTATTTTAATTACATGATTTCGTTATGTAACTTTGTGATTTTTTTCAGTAGGGATAACTCATTTCTTAGAAATTTTCGTTTAACTGATCCACACATTGTTTCCTTAATTGAAGCATGACTTGCTAAGAATATTATATTACACATTTCTCTATAATTAATAAATTAAAAAATTAATAAAAAATTAATTAAAAAATTATTTAATTACTTTTATGAAGAATATAAAATAATTATAACATATATTATATGGAAATAGAATTAAAAACAAAGAAATTCAACAGCTTTTCAAATTAATTTACAATTTTGAATATACCATACGTCAAAAAAAATTTTTTTTCCTTACATATTTTTGTCTCATTTCTATCTATTTTATAATTGTACTCTAAAAGAGTATAGATATAAAAAATTGCGACCCTACGTCAAAAAAAATTATTTTTCCTTACATATTTTTGTCTCATTTCTATCTATTTTATAATTGTACTCTAAAAGAGTATAGATATAAAAAATTGCGTGAATATATCTTTAAGAAGAGCACGCTATATAGCAATTAAGAAGCGTAATGGTCAGTGACCGAAGCATTATAGTTATTATGAACTTTGACATCTCATATCCTCATTGATTGCGTGTGATTAGTATCTTCATATTTCTTCTTCTGTTATATAATAAAGATTTTTGATATATAAAACCTATATATATTTATATTAACCAATAAACTAACATTTTAATTTATAGAAATTATAATTATGTCTATTCTTAATAATGAGATTTTATTATATAATAAATCTATTTTATAATAAAAATTTTGTCTTCTTTTTAATATGTTCCTAATGTGTTGTATTAATTAATATAATATAAAAATATCTGCCTACTCTACTGTTTTCGGTGCAATAACAATTAAAGGATATATCCATATAGCACACCGAGGGGGTAACCACTTAATGTAATCATGGGACAGAGTCCTCGAAATTATTATAAAATTCATATAAAATCTCTATGCATAATCTGATAATTACATATGCAACCACGAGAAATCATTGAATAATATTAAATAATTCATCCTTAGAACATTATTCAGATGCGACAAAAGAACAGTCTCTGGACATCATCTTACTACGTCACTTGGAGGTCTGTGCTATATAGTATTATGGATAGATTTTAATGATTTATATATTATATATTAAATTGCTTACGTGATTTATACTTTACATTGTATGCAATAGATATAGATTATTATTTATATTTTATGCGTAAATGCACATAATCTGATAATCTTGACATTCCGTATACGCATAAACAGTAGATTTTACATAAAAGCAAAAAATCTTAATAATATAAAAATATCACATAACAGCCTAGAGAACACACATCGGAAAGACATCCAAAAAATGTCTTAAACTAGACGTCTTGAGGACTTTTCCAAAAGTCGTCTTTCAGACGTCTTTCCGACTTTATCAAAAATGCGTTTTTTGCAGCTAGTCTGAAAGACGTCTTGAAGACATCTGAAAAGAGACGTCTTTCTGACGTTTTAATTTACATTATCGACTGCAAATTTTATTTATAATATCGAGTGCATGACATGGTCAATCTGAATATGTCTGAATATATAATACGTAATCTATAAAAAGTATTGGATACCAATTAATTTGGCATTCAAATATTTTATTGTATTATATTATAATTATAGTGTTCTACAATTACACAATTATGCGAAGCTGTCCGGAAATGCGTTGTCAAGAAAGAATACGAAGCAGCAGTTGGAATTACCTGATAAATCGGTATATGAATGGATATCATACTTAATATATATTTTCAATAACGATGTATTATCTGTTACAATTATAAATCGTTATTGAAAATATGTATTAAGTATGATATCATTCATATACCAATTATCAGGTAATTCTGCTTCGTATACTTTCTCTTGTCAACGCATTTCCGTATCAGTAATTTTTATTTTTATTTTTTAAACAAATGTCTGAAGCAAGTCTTAAGGATAATGTCTGTAAGACGTCATAAGGACCATGTCTGTAAGACGTCATAAATCGACATATAAGACATCTTAAGGGGATGCTAAAGTTGTTCTACTTTACCATCATTTCCATTCAGTGAAATATCTCCGAATTGAATTGACGGATTGCAAAAAATTGTTTTTACAGAATTAAAGTACGCACAAACAGCACCTCAGCTGTATCGGATTTTAGGAAAAAATCGAAGAAAAGTTTAAAAATTCGTTTATTTTTAGCTCGTACAGCTGACACCTCAGGTCTATATTTGCTTCATGCAACAAGAGTTTTATAGTTTATATCTTGAAAATAAGCATAGGTCTGAGGTCACATTATTGTAACGAACGATACCAAGTTTATAGAACTAAGATTGAAAGTCTAGAAGGAAAGTAATTCCACCGAATAGAAAATACGTATATACGGGTACTTTACGAAAATTGGGACTGTCAACAGAGTCGAAATTCCGTGTAGTAATAGTTGCGCGGTCTTGCGATAGATGGTGCTGGAATATGTTAGATAAGGACAGATGTATGCGTTTAAGTGAGATAGAACGATATATAAAATAATGTAAGAAATGTGTGTGTGAATCAAAGATGTCACTATTATCGAATTTGGAATTAAAAAAGTCTAGACATCATATGGACGTCATTCCGATACTTCCAAAAAATGTCTCATAGATTTTAGGACGTCTTTATAATGTCTTATAAGACATCTCAGGCCCAGTTTCATAACTCACAGTTAACTTTTAACCGAGGTTCAACTTTTTCATTGTTCACTCTTTTCAATTCTAGAATTGGAAAAAGATGAGAAATAAGTTGAACTTTGGTTAAGAGTTAACCGTGAGTAGTGTGGGTCTCATTGTTCTCTGGGATATAATTACCACCGAACTGTTACTAATCATTGATAAATTTACTGTTGACTTTACCGACTATCAACAATTATTTTAATTTATATATATAATTATATGTTACCAACATGAGTAATTTTTGTATTAGTTTATCTATTTTTACAGTAAGGGGCAGCACTTTTATGCTTTCTCATTTGTTCAATTGTTGTTCCATTCATAAAACTGCATAAAACGAATATTCAATGAAGCAAACACGTGGTGTCGGAGAGAAAAGAGAGAAAGAACCTTAGAACATATAGTACTGGAAGGAGCATAGGTATATAATCCCTGTACATACATACATTCGGTTGAAGCCGAGAAGATTGACAAGGATGGAGAGATGAAGATCGTAGATTATAACGTGCATACTCCATACGCATGCGCGGTGGATTATCCACCGTGAATACTAGAAATGACTAGAAAGCACGTTGATTACTCGCGAACTGTGTTTGGTTCTGTTTGGTTCTACGAGTAGAAATTATAAATGATTTGTGGTAATGTATTGCTATATTTGCAAAGAAGAAAATCAGGCGTTTTCATATCACTTGTAAGTTTAATTATTTGTGAGTATAGTATTATACGGAATTTGTAATGTTAATTTTGAGGTTAGATTTCGTATCAAATGTACTGCAGCTGACAGCTGTGTGTAATTCGCTTACGCGCGCATTTCCTCCCTACAGTCATACGCATTACCAACTACGATCCTAATCTATTCTTCTCTATCTATCTACTCGCTTTCACTTTCAAGAGACTATGCTCCTTCCAGTACTATATGTTCTAAGGAAAGAACATTTAAGAACAACATCGAAGAACATAGATTAGTTTAAAAAACGAAACGAAGTGACATTTATGGTTCAGTAAGTGAAAAAACGGAGAGAAATAAATGACCATGGCTAATAAAAACAAAGTAAAGGCTTATGTGAAAAAGAAGCGGACACCAGAAAGTAAAATAATTGAGGCACTGCAGTCCAAGTATAACACTGTAAGTAGGCATATTTCAATAATACTATGTGATGTGACATAACAATTCAAAGGTACGTGAAATTAATTACAACACGAAATTATAGATAGATGTTATGAAAACAACAAGGTTCAGTGATCTCCCCTTATCAAGGATTACCTTAAAGGGATTAATGGAAAACAACTATGTAGAAATGACAGATATCCAGAAGCAAAGCATTGGCTTGGCCTTGCAGGGCAACGATATTTTGGGAGCTGCAAAAACCGGCAGTGGCAAAACACTAGCTTTTCTTATTCCAGTACGAACAAGTTCCCATATATTTTAACGATTATAGTACATTGAATTTATGTTTAATAAAATGTTGTTCCAGATATTGGAAATTTTGTACTGCAAACAATGGTCAAGACTGGATGGACTAGGCTCATTAATTATTACACCAACGAGAGAGCTAGCGTATCAGATATACGAGACGTTGCGAAAAGTGGGTCAATACCATAATATTTCAGCAGGCTTGATTATAGGAGGAAAGGACTTAAAGTTTGAGAGAAAACGTATGGATCAGTGCAATATAATTATATGTACACCAGGACGTTTGCTCCAGCATATGGATGAAAATCCATTATTCAATTGTGTGAATATGCAGGTAATTGTTAAATGTTCTCTTTTGTTTTTAAATAAATTATATACTTTTAAAGAGATAAAAGTTAATGGAAATACAATTATTTACAGATATTAGTATTAGACGAAGCAGATCGTTGTTTAGACATGGGTTTTGAGAAGACAATGAATTCCATTATTGAAAACTTGCCCCCTAAAAGGCAGACTTTACTCTTTTCAGCAACTCAAACAAAGTATATATTGAAAGATAATTGTATAGAATTAAAATTTTATGTCATAATGTTATTGATTGTGTATATTTCACATTTTTATTAGATCTGTGAAAGATCTGGCGAGGTTAAGTCTGAAAGATCCATTGTATGTATCTGTGCATGAACATTCTGTGCACATCACACCAGAAGGCCTGCAGCAAAGTTATATCATATGTTCCTTGGAAGATAAGCTAGCGATGCTGTGGTCTTTTATAAAAAATCATATGAAGCAGAAGATTATTGTGTTCTTTTCCAGCTGTAAACAAGTAATTATTTTTTTATATTAATGACGAATTGTAATGAATTGACATTTGTTTATCAAAAATTTTAGGTGAAGTATATATACGAAGCGTTTTGCCGATTACGGCCAGGCATTAGTTTATTAGCTCTTTATGGCACTCTTCATCAGCTGAGAAGAATGAATATTTATGAATCATTTTGCAAGAAACAACACGCTGTTTTATTCGCGACTGATATTGCTGCCCGCGGATTAGGTAATTAAATTCAGCTCCATAAAATATTATTTACAATATTTGTAAATTTCTATACCAAAGAATTTCTTGTCACATTGAAGTATACACTGTGTATATTATTTCTTTTAGTTCTTACAATTTTAATGCTCATAATAATTATAATTTTATAGATTTTCCTGCCGTAAATTGGGTGGTCCAAATGGATTGTCCGGAAGACGTCAATGCCTACATACACAGAGCAGGTAGAACCGCCAGATTTAAAAGTGGTGGTGAATCTCTTCTAGTGTTGTTACCATCCGAAGAAATGATAATCAAGAGACTTAAGCAACGTAAAATTCCAATAAATATAATAAAGTAAGGTTTTTTTATACATGTATAAATTTTGTTGTAACTTATTTACATTTGTTACTCTATCTATCTCTATGTTTAGGATCAATCCAAACAAACTGCAGTCACCACATCGTAAGTTGGAAGCTTTATTAGCGCGAGACGTGGCATTGAAAGAAACAGCTCAGAGAGCCTTTGTATCATATATCAAATCAGTTTTCTTAATGAAAGATAAAGAAATCTTCAATGTGCATGCTTTAAACACAGATGAATTTGCCAAGTAAGCATTTTCAAAATCATTAATCATAGAATATGAATCATTATTGAACATTTCTTCATAGTAGAATTTTACAGATCGTTAGGTTTAGCCATACCTCCAAGAATCCGATTCTTACAAAGAATGCAGAAGAAAATTTCGAATAATAACGTCAAAACTGAAAAAGAGATAGATCGAACTTCAACCAATTCGGCAGATAACAGCGATCAGGAAGATAGCGAAAATAACTCTGACAAAAGTGATATTTCTAATAAAAATAGTGAAAAAAGAATAATTAAAGAGGAAAAAATTGCTGCTCTTCAGATCAGTAAGAAAATAAAAAATCATTTTTATAATGAGATATATTATAGATTTCTTATTCCTTATTATAAAAAAAGGTTTAATGCGTTTAACTATGTATATAATCTATATTTTTTTTAGATGACAGTGATGACGAAGACATATTAACTATAAAAAGAAAAAATATAGATATCGATGATATTCCTATGACAGAGAATGAAGATGAAAAGACTTCGAACAAAAAGAAATTTATAACAAAAGTTGCACTCGCTAAGAAGATTCTCAAAAAGAAGATTGTACCTAATAAAAAGACTATGTTTGATGATGAGGGCCAAGTAAGAATTTTATATTATGAACTATTACACATTATATTATACAACGTAAACTTATGGTTTATAATCTTATTATACAATTTTGAGATTAGCAAAAGCTGGACTTATTTGTCTATATTAATTTTTTTTCAAGTTTTTTTTTTTAATCATTTATCTGCATACGAGAATATCTATGTTCCAGGAATTAATTGATTCTACCAAAATAAAAATGTCAGAATTAGCACGGCAGTACGAGAATGAAGTCGTTTCTGGAATTAATATCGAGATGGCCAAGCAAGTCTTACGCGAGGAGGATCAGTTCGATAAACAAAGATACAGAGAAAAGAATAAAGAAAAACGCAAAGAAAAGAAGAGAAAACTGAAGATTAACAAGAAAACGGAAACAAACGATGAAGAGAGCGAAGATGCAGGCGATGATTATGATACCGAAAGTGAAGCTAGTGAAGGTCCAGATCTTTCATGGTTACCTGATCCGGATAAGATATATGGCAAACAAGATGAAGACGAAGAAATATCGTCTGCCAACGAGTCTGAAGAAGATCAAATATCTGAGAAAGAAAGCATAGTTCACAAGTATATAAAAATCACATAATTTGTACTTATAAACTATATTGGAAAACTTAAAAACTTAATTCTTTCTCTTATAGGCCTTTCAAGAGAAAATTGATAACGCAAGAGGAATACAAGGGGATCAAGAAGAAACAAAAAGTATCTAATATTGCTGATCTACAAACCGATGAAGAATTAGCATTACAGTTATTACAGAATTAGTACAAAGTACGTCTTTAGAGAAATGTAAATTTTTACATTTTATTTATGAACGTGGCGATATGTACACTTTACAATATAACGATTACCTTAACAGTAAAGTGTTATTTTTTACATTTTATGTTATAGTTTTAATTCAACTAGATAAAATTGTACTAAGGCGACATATGAATATTTTTCAGCTTAATAAATTATGATTATTTCCTTACGCACAAATATCAGTGAGTATTCTTTTAATGGTAAGGTGTAACAAGTACTTTACATTTCATACAAGTTACTCTCACAGTGATAATATTTGGTAAGTTCATCTATAGGAACTGCTACTACTTACAATGTACAATAAATATTTTACAAAATTCCAATTATTAAACAAGTTACTATATTACAGAGCATATTTGTGATAGGAAGCCAGAATCCATCCAATTATTTAAGAGCAATGATTTTCTGGAAGAGAAATATTTCGCAGTTTCGAGCCAATAGATAAATTTTGTTTTCGCATATTGTCGGAACGTTCCTTATTCTGCAATTGTCCTAACTAGTTTATCATACATATCCTTTATGTTATCTCACTAGAAATCACACAAGATTCTTGGTATATATACTTCGAACTCGCCACTTTCCATGGACAGTTGCTACAAGAGATTTTTAGCCAGAATAATTTTCAGTCTTTTTAAGCAGTTGCGATTTTTATGTGTTTCAAAATATTGTCAACGACGTCTCTGCTCGTTGCAGTACCACCGAGATCGCGAGTATGTACTCCTTGATTAATAGTTTTGTTGATTGCATTCTGGATAACAATGGCATGATGTTTGTGACCTAGATGACGCAACATATCCACCGCGGCATTTAGCATCGCAATCGGATTGGCAATGTTCTTGCCAGCGATGCTGGTACCGGTGTTACGAGTGCCTGGCTCGAAGATCGTGTAATGGTCGCCGTAGTTCTTGCCAGCTAATAAACCAGCACCGCCCAACAAACCACATACCACATTCGATACGATGGCACCATACAGATTGGTCGTTAATACAACATCAAACTGATGTGGATTTGATACAAGCTGCATGCAACAATTATCAATAATCATATCGTTGTGAATGATATCCGGATAATCCTTGGCTACCCGCCGCGAGATCTCTAAGAAAAGTCCATCCGATAGCTTCATGATGTTTGCCTTATGAACTGTAGTAACTTTCTTGCGGCCGTTCCGTTTGGCATACTCAAACGCATAACGGGCGACACGTTCAGAGTTGAAATTCGTGATAACTTTCATGCTTTCAATGACGCCATAGACACTCTCATGTTCCAACATGGAGTACTCACCCTCTGTGTTCTGCCTCACAATAACAATATCGATGTTCTTCTGACGTGAGTTTACACCCGGATAAGACACACAATGTAGAACATTCACATAAAGATCGAGCTCATTTCGCAGAGCAACATTTCTAGAAAGGACACCAGCCTCTGTACTGCGCGTTTCTATGTTTCCTTTTAGAGCTACTCCGTTTCTACGTATTGATGTAATTGCATAATCTAAATCGACGTTGTCATCTGCGTTGGGATCGATTTCAACATCTTCAAAGTCTACTGGTACGCCAGCATATTTAAAAACCTGAAACAAATAAATTATAAATATTATCTCCAATATATAAGGTTTAGATAGGAGATTAATGAGAAGTCTGCTTCTTCTATCTAATGTATTTTGCATTGCTAAGGTTCGGTTCCACCACTATATTTAATAGTAAGATTAACTATAGAGCCTCTTTCATCAGTTTCACCAACTTTGATTACCACTAATCGAGGTTAACTCAATCATCACGATTGCGTAAACAGTTTGTCTTAGAAGAGGAAGAGAGAGACGTTCTGATACATTAAATTGCTGTTGACACTTTTGCAAGTTGATCCTCGATTAATTTAATAAGTTAGTGAAAGAAGCCTTATATCTCAGTTTAACTTACTATTTATCTTTTTTAATTTTTAAGACCAGTGCAGAGACCTTTGCATAATGCATAAAGCATAAGAAAATCAACTAATCAAAGTCTTTTATTTCATGGAAAGGAAGGAGATAAAGGACTTTGATTGGTTCATTTTTTATGCATTATGCAAGACTCTGCGCTCCCCCACTCTTAGAATTAGAAAAGGATAAAAAATAAATTAAACTGAGATTAAAGTTAATCTTATAGTAAAATCAAACCTTAGAGCCATAAGAATTGAGAATGATGATCTACGCACTTCCTTTACATAACCCATCAACTCCGGTCCGATGCCAGCTCCAGGCAGCATGGTAACAGTATGCCTACCACCGTAATGGGCCTTTGGTATGGGCATCACTTTCTTGATCGTGGGAGTTTTGTGCTGAATATCAAAGCCTGACAGAGATGCGCATCGATGACTCTGAAATACTACGGGCCTGAGTTTCAGGTACCTTAAAACCGAGCGGGCAGCCATCTCGCCGTATTGTTTCGCTGTAAACATAACGGAAATCAATTAATTAATCTTGAAGATAGCTCAAGATAGATCAACGCGTATTATTATTTAATACATACCGTTATCTTGGCAAATGCTATTTTAACGACACCCTCGGTGCACCCAAAACTCCAAAAGACCTTGCCAGTAATGCCAGTACCACAGTATATACAGTAGCGCAACTCTCCTGATTTTATGTTGGCCAAAACGGAGTGCGCATGCGTGAAATAAGTAAGTGCCCGTCTCATTTTCTCCTTCTTTATTGTTTTTTCTCTCTCTATTTAAATGACCGTTTCAATGGCTGCGTTCAGCAGACTCAACAG